>NW_028164985.1:0-80000 GCF_964263955.1 Coregonus lavaretus
CACAGTGACAGCCATTACATTTCAACCACACCTCTGTCATTTCTTTCCCATCATGGTTCAGAGGATGGCAATACATTAAAACCCCACCCTCACCCCATCTACACACGCACACCCACATACACACGGACGCACCTCCACTTAATATTCCCCCTCCTAGAGGTTCAAAGGTGATAGGCTGGGATAGATTGTGCCTGGGGACCTGCATAGCTACAACCAGGGAGGGACTGGCCTATCTCCCATAAACAATACATCACAATACATCACATTACATCACAATACATCACATTACATCACAATACATGACATTACATCACAGTAATCACATCACAATACATCACAATACATCACATTACATCACATTACATCACAATACATCACAATACATCACATTTCATCACAATACATCACAATACATCACATTACACCACATTACATCACATTACCAGAGAGTGGAGACCATTACTCAACAGCACTCCTATTGTGTCTGTATACACACTACAGTGTACATAATAACAGGAGTTTGTATAGGAACAAGCTGTGGCTTTATAGTGGTTAATGTGATGTGATACAGTGGTGTTCTCATAGCAACAGAGAGAGAGGTTGAGGGTGTGGCTCTGTCTGTGTCTGTGGTGCCTCTTTGTCTGTACAATGCACTCCTCTACAGGAGCAGAGATGCTCTCAGGACTACCACCTGACTGTGTGCCTGTCTATGTCTGTGTCTTTGTCTGTGTCTGTCTGTCTGTCTGTCTGTCTGTCTGTCTGTCTGTCTGTCTGTCTGTCTGGCTGTCTGTCTGACTGTATCTTTTCAGGGAGGTCTTTGTGTCTCTGTTTTCTCTCTGTCTGCCTGTATCTGTCTGTCTGTCTGTCTGTCTGTCTGTCTGTCTGTCTGTCTCTCTGTCTGTCTTTACTTCTGTCTGTCTTTAGTTCTGTCTGTCTGTCTGTCTGTCTGTCTGTCTGTCTGTCTGTCTTTACTTTAGTCTACCTATCTGTCTGTCTTTCAGTGGGCAAGTCTCACTACCTTGTATTTTGTACAATGGCAACCAATTGTCCCAATACCACCCCCTCCCCTATTTAAGAATACAGACTAGTTCTTGAAGGACCAGCTGTAGGCTATAGACTGTGGAGTGAAGTTGAAGGGCTGTGCTGCTCTGTGTGTGTCAGGGCATCCAGATGGTGCTCAGGCCTAATCCACACACTGCCCTCCTCTCCCCTCCACGTTAGTTTGGCCAACTCACACAGTAAATCCAGTTTTCCTCCTACGCAAAAAAATAAACAGTCTACAGTCGTGGTCAAAAGTTTTGAGAATGACACAAATACTAATTTTCACAAAGTCTGCTGCCTCAGTTTTGATGATGCCAATTTGCATATACTCCAGAATGTCATGAAGAGTGATCAGATGAATTGCAATTATTTGCAAAGTCCCTCTTTGCCATGAAAATGAACTTAATCCCCCCAAAAACATTTCCACTGCATTTCAGCCCTGCCACAAAAGGACCAGCTGCCATTATGTCAGT
Organism: Coregonus lavaretus; assembly: GCF_964263955.1. NCBI lineage: Eukaryota > Metazoa > Chordata > Actinopteri > Salmoniformes > Salmonidae > Coregonus > Coregonus lavaretus. Next base: position 1,515 of record NW_028164985.1, read on the forward strand.
GATTCTCTCGTTAACACAGGTGAGAGTGTTGATGAGGACAAGGCTGGAGATCACTCTGTCATGCTGATTGAGTTAGAATAACAGACTGGAATCTTTAAAAGGAGGGTGGTGCTTGAAATCATTGTTCTTCCTCTGTTAACCATGGTTACCTGCAAGGAAACACGTGCCATCATCATTGCTTTGCACAAAAAGGGCTTCACAGGCAAGGATATTGCTGCTAGTAAGATTGCACCTAAATCAACCATTTATCGGATCCTCAAGAACTTCAAGGAGAGAGGTTCAATTGTTGTGAAGAAGGCGTCAGGGCGCCCAAGAAAGTCCAGCAAGCGCCAGGACCGTCTCCTAAAGTTGATTCAGCTGCGGGATCGGGGCACCACCAGTGCAGAGCTTGCTCAGGAATGACAGCAGGCAGGTGCGAGTGCATCTGCACGCATAGTGAGGCAAAGACTTTTGGAGGATGGCTTGGTGTCAAGAAGGGCAGCAAAGAAGCCACTTCTCTCCAGGAACCACATCAGGGACAGACTGCTATTCTGCAAAAGGTACAGGGATTGGACTGCTGAGGACTGGGGTAAAGTCATTTTCTCTGATGAATCCCCTTTCCGATTGTTTGGGGCATCCGGAAAAACACCTTGTCCGGAGAAGACAAGGTGAGCGCTACCATCAGTCCTGTGTCATGCCAACAGTAAAGCATCCTGAGAACATTCATGTGTGGGGTTGCTTCTCAGCCAAGGGAGTGGGCTCACTTACAATTTTGCCTAACAACACAGCCATGAATAAAGAATGGTACCAACACATCCTCCGAGAGCAACTTCTCCCAACCATCCAAGAACAGTTTGGTGATGACCAATGCCTTTTCCAGCATGATGGAGCACCTTGCCATAAGGCAAAAGTGATATCTAAGTGGCTCGGGGAACAAAACATCAACATTTTGGGTCCATGGCCAGGAAACTCCCCAAACTCCCCGATCCTCAAGAGGCGGGTGGACAACAAAAACCCACAAATTCTGACAACTCCAAGCATTGATTATGCAAGAATGGGCTGCCATCAGTCAGGATGTGGCCCAGAAGTTAATTGACAGCTGTCACGATCGTCTTCTTGTGAGATATTGGACCAAGGCGCAGCGTGTGCAAAATACATCTCTTTATTTTGGAAGAGAGAAAACACGAAACCGAACACTATCCAAAACTAACAAAACAACAAACGACCGTGAAGCTAAATAACGTAAGTGCACAGACAAGCAACAAACGTTCAACATAGACAATTACCCACAAACACAAGATGCCCATGGCTGACTTAAATATGGCTCCCAATTAGAGACAATAAACCACAGCTGTCTCCAATTGAGAACCAATCTAGGCAGCCATCAACATACAAACACCTAGACAAGACATTAACCCATTAAACCTACAAACCCCTAGACAAACCAAAACACATACTTCACCATGTCACACCCTGACCTAACTAAAATATTAATGAAAACAAAGATAACTAAGGCCAGGGTGTGACATAACCCCCCCCTTAAGGTGCGAACTCCGGGCGCACCAGCATAAAGTCTAGGGGAGGGTCTGGGTGGGCGTCTGTCCACGGTGGCGGCTCTGGCACTGGTCGTGGTCCCCACCCCACCATAGTCACTACCCGCTTTCGTAGCCTCCTCCAAATGACCACCCTCCAACTTAACCCCACTGGATTAAGGGGCAGCACCGGACTAAGAGGCAGCACCGGACTAAGGGGCAGCACCGGACTAAGGGGCAGCACCAGGATAAGGGGCAGCACCAGGATAAGGGGCAGCACCAGGATAAGGGGCAGCACCAGGATAAGGGGCAGCACCGGGCTAAGGGGCAGCACCGGACTAAGGGGCAGCACCGGACTGAATGGCGGATCCTGGCTGGCTGGCTCTGGCGGATCCTGGCTGGCTGGCGGATCCTGGCTGGACGGCTCTGGCGGATCCCGGCTGGACGGCTCTGGCGGATCCTGGCTGGACGGCTCTGGCGGATCCTGGCTGGATGGCTCTGGCGGATCCTGGCTGGACGGCTCATGGCTGGCTGACGGATCTGGCTGCTCATGGCTGGCTGACGGATCTGGCTGCTCATGGCTGGCTGACGGATCTGGCTGCTCATGGCTGGCTGAAGGATCTGGCTGCTCATGGCTGGCTGACGGATCTGGCTGCTCATGGCTGGCTGACGGATCTGGCTGCTCATAGCTGGCGGAAGGCTCTGGCTGATCCTGTCTGGCGGAAGGCTCTGGCTGATCCTGTCTGGCGGAAGGCTCTGGCTGATCCTGTCTGGCGGAAGGCTCTAGCGGCTCCTGTCTGGCGGACGGCTCTGAAGGCTCATGGCAGACGGGCGGCTTAGCAGGCTCAGTACAGACGGGCAGTTCATGCAGCGCTTGGCAGACGGACAGTTCAGACGGCGTTGGGCAGACGGGCAGTACAGGCGCCGTTGGGCAGACGGCAGACTCTGGCCGGCCGAGACGCACTATAGGCCTGGTGCGTGGTGCCGGAACTGGAGGTACCGGGCTGAGGACACGCATCTCAGGGCTAGTGCGGGGAGAAGGAACAGGGCATGCTGGACCCTGGGGACGCACATAAGGCCTAGTGCGTGGTGCCGGAACTGGTGGTCCCGGGCTGAGGACACGCATCTCAGGGCTAGTGCGGGGAGCAGGAACAGGGCAGGCTGGACCCTGGGGACGCACATAAGGCCTAGTGCGTGGTGCCGGAACTGGTGGTCCCGGGCTGAGGACACGCATCTCAGGGCTAGTGCGGGGAGCAGCAACAGGACGCACAGGACTCTGGGGACACACAGGAGGCTTGGTGCGTGGTGTAGGCACTGGTGGTACTGGGCTGGAGCGGGGAGGTGGCGCCGGAAATACCGGACCGTGCAGGCTTACTGGCTCCCTTGAGCACTGAGCCTGCCCAACCTTACCTGGTTGTATGCTCCCCGTCGCCCGACCAGTCCGGGAAGGTGGAATAACCCGCACCGGGCTATGTAGGCGAACCGGGGACACCATGCGTAAGGCTGGTGCCATGTAAGCCGGCCCGAGGAGACGCACTGGTGGCCAGATGCGTTGGGCCGGCTTCATGACATCCGGCTCAACGCTCAATCTAGCCCGGCCGATACGTGGAGCTGGAATGTACCGAACCGGGCTATGCACGCGTACAGGAGACACCATGCGCTCTACTGCGTAACACGGTGTCTGCCCGTACTCTCGCTCTCCACGGTAAGTACAGGGAGTAGGCGCAGGTCTCCTACCTGACTTCGCCACACTCCCTTTAAGGCCCCCCCCAATAAATTTTTGGCTAGTGCTCACGGGCTTCCAGCCTTGCCTCCGTGCTGCCTCCTCATATCGCCTCCTCTCGGCTTTAGCTGCCTCCAGCTCTTCACGAGGGCAGCGAACTTCTCCCGGTTGTGCCCAAGGACCCTTTCCATCCAGTATCTCCTCCCATGTCCATGAATCCTGTGTAGGTGGGTCCTGTTGTCGCTTGACACGCCGCTTGGTCCTAGATTGGTGGGTAATTCTGTCACGATCGTCTTCTTGTGAGATATTGGACCAAGGCGCAGCGTGTGCAAAATACATCTCTTTATTTTGGAAGAGAGAAAACACGAAACCGAACACTATCCAAAACTAACAAAACAACAAACGACCGTGAAGCTAAATAACGTAAGTGCACAGACAAGCAACAAACGTTCAACATAGACAATTACCCACAAACACAAGATGCCCATGGCTGCCTTAAATATGGCTCCCAATTAGAGACAATAAACCACAGCTGTCTCCAATTGAGAACCAATCTAGGCAGCCATCAACATACAAACACCTAGACAAGACATTACCCCATTAAACCTACAAACCCCTAGACAAACCAAAACACATACTTCACCATGTCACACCCTGACCTAACTAAAATATTAATGAAAACAAAGATAACTAAGGCCAGGGTGTGACAACAGCATGCCAGGGCGGATTGCAGAGGTCTTGAAAAAGAAGGGTCAACACTGCAAATATTGACTCTTTGCATAAACTTAATGTAATTGTCAATAAAAGCCTTTGACACTTATGGAATGCATGTAATTATACTTCAGTATACCATAGTAACATCTGACAAAAATATCTCATAACACTGAAGCAGCGAACTTTGTGAAGACCAATACTTGTGTCATTCTCAAAACTTTTGACCACGACTGTAGCTAGCTAATTAACACATATTATTGTGACATTCAAAGAGAAAGTCAACTATTGGTACTTTTTATTTTAGTCTCACAAAAACGGATACCAATAGTGAAAAAAGATTCAGAAGTGAAATGTGTTAATAAAACTACTGGCCCTCCTCTGGGAGGCTTTTGGACAGATGGAGGGAGGAGGAGGAGGAGGAGGAGGAGGAGGAGGAGGAGGAGGAGGAGGAGGAGGGAGGAGGATGTGGGCAATATGGTGGCCTTAAAGGACTGTGTCGCTGGTACATATGATGTTCTTTGTGCTGATAAGAGAGACAGGGATCAGGCTGATGTCAACAAAACAAGGACTTAATAGAGCTCGTCCAGCTTGGAGTCCTAAAACCCGGATGTTAGTTACCTCTCGTTCGTTCAGCCATTTCTGTGGGGAAAATTAATGGGGAATAAATAGGGTTTTGGGATAAACACCGAAAATAAGTTCTGAGGTTAACACAGGCTTAGGAGATCTTATAGGTTTTGTTCTATGAGATAATATCAGTCAGTTAACATTACCTTTATGAATTATGAAGCCTTTGTGTGCTTTATGTGTTTTTTATCATTACATAAATTCTTCAACATTCACAAAAAGTGACATTAGCTGATGAAGATTATCTCATCGAACAAAACGTATAAGCCTGTGTTTACCACAAACCATATTTTCGGCATTTATCCAAAAACCCTACAAAAACTCAATTCATTTGTCCAACGAACCATGGCAGAGTTAGTGCCTACAAAAATACGCCATTACTATTGCTCTCTATGAAATGGCTTAGTGAAATATTTACGATAAGCAAAATGGGAGTGGGACGGGGAGGGAGAGATTAAGGCTAAGCATAGGACTTTATTGTTTTGCAAGAAGATGTTTTATTGTCAGTCTGTTGTGTCTGTTTGGTACTGTCTAAGAGACAATTTATGCTTGATACGAAAATGTGGTCGGAGGCGCCGTATGGAGGTATTCTAGATACAGGTACAATACAGGTATTCTAGAAACACAATACAGGTATTCTAGAAACACAATACAGGTATTCTAGTTCTTGGAGCCGTTTTTCCTTACCTTAGCCCTAATCCTCTTTCCTCCATGCCCCCTGCCTCCTCTCTGACCTAACCCTTTTTGTCTACCCCACCTAGTTCCTGGGGTCAGGGGTCGGAGGTCAGATCACAGTCAGGGTCACCACCAAGGGTGGATCAATGCTACCTGTCAATCAATGTCTATCAAATCAAATGTCTAAATGGAGAGTGTTTTGTGTGTGTGTGTGTGTGTGTGTGTGTGTGTGTGTGTGTGTGTGTGTGTGTGTGTGGTTTTAGTGCATATGCAATAGAGATGTGTGACAGTAAGGAATATATAGCAGAAACCTAGAGGCTGATGCTGGGTCTTTCTAATCACTGTGAGCATAGACCACTAGCTTACAGATTACTGATATGTAAATAGTGGAGACTCTCCCTCTCCCTCTCCCTCTCCCTCTCCCTTGATCCCCCACACAACAAACACTGCTTCTCTGATGTCGTCGTTTCATGCCTGTGCACACACACACACACACACACACACACACACACACACACACACACACACACACACACACTCACTCACCACACCACATCACCTAATCTTTGCTTGCTCCTCAGACACTGAATTGACGTTGAACCAACATGGAATAGATGTTGAATTGATGTCTGTGCCCAGTGGGATGCTTCTTCCTGCATATTCAATAGCTACCTGGTTACATGCAACATCACATCTGTGAAATATATGATTACATGCCCATTACTGAGAGCCAGGATACTCTCTTCAACATGGTAATACCATGGTAATCTATGCTCGAAAGCCCCCCTGGGGCAGGAGCTCCTAGTCAGCACAAGTGCCTCGGCTGCAAGTCCCTAGAAATCTACATCGAAACACAATCCTGTCTACCACCAGAATAAAGTGGCATATACTCCATACATACATCATGTAATTTATATACATATCCTGAGGACATGCAATGAGATGAGAGAGGTGCTTCTCCAATCCACATGCAACTACTCAGAAAGAGCTGTCATCCTTTTGGATTAAATTGGTGTGATATTGAATTGGTCACCAGGTGGCGCCATGGTATAGCAGCAGGAACTGTAGGAGGAGTGCATGGGAGAGGATGTGTAAACACAGCCACAGTTTAACGTCAACATATTGCGCTGGAAATGGTGAAAGGTGGAGGTGTAGTGTTATGTGGGTTGTTAGACAATGCAGAGCAGGTGATGTGCTCGCTCCTTGGTGAGTGGGTCAATGATTAGGTGCTCCTTGGTTCAAAGAATGTGATTCCTCTGTAGCTCAATTGGTAGAGCATGGTGCTTGTAACGCCAGGGTAGTGCGTTCGATCCCCGGGACCACCCATACGTAAAAATGTATGCACACATGACTGTAAGTTGCTTTGGACAACGGTGTCTGCTAAATGGCATAATATTATTATTCCAAACAGGAAGGACTGGGTGAGAGAGGGGTCCTTCTGTATGTGTTTTGGATGTGACGTTAAAACGGGTGTGCTGACTCTCTGTGGTCACTAAAGATCCCTTATCGGCACTTATCGTAAGAGAAGGGGTGTTAACCCCGGTGTCCTGGCTAAATTCCATCATGGCCACCTAATCATCCCCAGCTTCCAATTGGCTCATTCATCCCCTCTCCTCTTCCCTGTAACTCTTCCCCAGGTCGTTGCTGTAAAAGAGAATATGTTCTCAGTCAACTTACCTGTTAAAATAAGGGTAAAATAAATAAGTATGCCATCTGTGTATGTTTTAAGAGGGTCAAATGGTGCTCTATTCTATTGTACTACAATGTGAAGTTGCCAGTGAACTGATCTAAACCCCATTGCTCTCTTTGCCAGCATTGCTTTCAGCACCATGGACAGGACTTCACATTCAAATCCACACAAGATTTTACATTTAAGTGTGGGGTCATGTTCAAGTCAGTAGGATACAATACAAAACCCTGTCTGTGGTGCTGAAATTAAGCTGCCAACATTCACTGTCGGAAAGGAGAGTCTGTACTGTCATATTTCATAACAAAACCTTAGATGAATGCTAGCTTATGTAAGCTTTAGTCATGTTTTGATTCATGTTAAGCTGCAGTAAATTTCTCTCTCTATTTATGCCATTTAGCAGACGCTTTTATCCAAAGCGACTTACCGTCATGCTTGCATACATTTTGCGCGTGGGTGGTCCTGGGAATCGAACCCACTAACCTGGCATTACAGCCTTACTAACTGAGCTACAAAGGACCACATGCCGTGAATGCTACATCGGTGCTACCCAGAAGGATTCTCTCTCTGTAAGAACTAATATTGCACTCACTGTTCTGTTCCTAACAGTGGCATTTGAAATGCTAGCTGCATACTAGAGTAGCTGAGGTGATTATAATGTAGGAGGACATAGTTGGCTATGGAAGTAGAAATCACAGATCTCTATATCAATGGATTGTACTAACACATCAGTTGATGTCCTCTACTTATTCCAGTCCTTCTGTATTTAGATGGTGGTGTTATGGTGTGAATACAGAAGTATATTCTCTGAATGTGTGGGAGTGCAGCCGTTTCTAATAAGGCTTTTGACATTCCCATGATTCTAATGATATTTGCATGATGAACTCTTGCTCCTCCTCCTTTAGTCGGTCTTGTTCGATGGTCACATGACATTATTGATATTAATGTAGATATCAGTGCCCCTGCCGCTCAGCTGGAGAGGAGAAACTAGACTGATTTATCACATGGACTGTCACTGAAGACAATGAGACTGAATAGGGGGTGAGGAAGGGTGTCTGAATACAATGAGACTGAATAGGGTTGAGGAGGGGTGTCTGAATACAATGAGACTAAATAGGGGTGAGGAGGGGTGTCTGAATACAATGAGACTGAATAGGGGTGAGGAGGGGTGTCTGAATACAATGAGACTGAATAGGGGTGAGGAGGGGTGTCTGAATACAATGAGACTGAATAGGGGTGAGGAGGGGTGTCTGAATACAATGAGACTGAATAGGGGTGAGGATGGGTGTGTCCATTCCTCTTTCTTCCTCTCTGTCTTTCTCTTCTTCATCCTTATCAATCTCCCTCTCCACCCTTCCATATTTCTCTCTCTCTCTCCCTCTCCACCCACTTCCATATTCCTCTCTCTCTCTCCCTCTCCACCCTTCCATATTCCTCTCTCTCTCTCCCTCTCCACCCACTTCCATATTCCTCTCTCTCTCTCCCTCTCCACACACTTCCATATTCCTCTCTCTCTCTCCCTCTCCACCCTTCCATATTCCTCTCTCTCTCCCTCTCCACCCTTTCATATTACTCTCTCTCTCCCTCTCCACCCACTTCCATATTCCTCTCTCTCTCCCTCTCCACCCACTTCCATATTCCTCTCTCTCTCCCTCTCCACACACTTCCATATTCCTCTCTCTCTCTCCATCTCCACCCTTCCATATTCCTCTCTCTCTCTCCCTCTCCACCCTTCCATATTCCTCTCTCTCTCCCTCTCCACCCTTTCATATTACTCTCTCTCTCCCTCTCCACCCTTCATATTCATCTCTCTCTCTCCCTCTCCACCCCTTCCATATTCCTCTCTCTATCTCCCTCTCCACCCCTTTCATATTCCTCTCTCTCTCTCCCTCTCCCTCTCCACCCCATTTCTTCTTTCTTTTCTATATATCTCTCCATCTCTTCTTCCTTCCCTCTCGTTTTATGTCCTCTGGTCACATTCAACCTATGTCTCTCTCTCTCTCTCTCTCTCTCTCTCTCTCTCTCTCTCTCTCTCTCTCTCTCTCTCTCTCTCTCTCTCTCTCTCTCTCTCTCTCTTAGTAAGCTGTGTTGGGTGCAGTGTTGGGGAGTAGTGAACTGCATGTAGTGGTAGTTGAACTATTTTCAGTAGTTATTACTTGTAGTGGTGTAGCTAACTGCTGGAACTACACACTGCTGCACACAATTTCCATAATTTTTTGGCATCGGACCTGCCTAATTCTCACTTCAAACATATTTTGTTGTGTTTAATAGGCTAAATTACACATTCTGTTAACATCTGACTCCAGAGTAATCTGTTTTGGCAATTTGAATTCTATGAAATTTCAGATGTACATATGATAATTTTCCATGAAGTAGTTTGAATGTAGTGAACTACCTTTTCAAAGTAACTTTAGTTAAGTCAACTGTATTTTTCTTAAGGGTAGCTTTAGTTTAGCGTAACTTCTTCCGGTGGTGAGTAATTGGCAGCTTGGTAAACTATATTTTCAGAGTAGCTTCCCCAACACTGGTTGGGTGTGAGGGTGTAGGATGTAGGAGTTGATGCCAGTGCTAGGTGGCAGGCACACTATGGCCATCACCAGTGCTGCGTCTCCTCTCCAGCCAACACACACTCACATGCCTCTCTATACTCCAAGCATGTGGATATACAAACATTTTTAAACCACATGTAACTGTACAGTACATACGCATCGAATAATAATGCCGCGTTTAGTTTTTAATCCCACACACACCGCTTGAAATATATTACTATTTTCCTGTTTGGCTGTGGAATCGTAATGCTGGTGCTTTCATACTATTCTTAGATTTTATACACTCCTTTATTTGTTTCATGGCTCTAGGCAAAGAAGTGTTTGTGTACAGTAAGGAATGAATCTGACGTATGTGTATGTGTGCTCGAGCTGTGAAATCTGCAGCAGCAGACTGTACCATTTTACTCCATTGTAAGGGGGGAAGAGCAAGGTATTTAAGGGAGATTTCCTGTATCTCCTCTGTGTCCCCGTCGGTTCGGCGCACATGGCTCCTTCCAACCAAATGTAAGCAGTGTTCTCAGCCACCGTATCCCCCTCCCTCACCTCTTTCTACCCCCATTACGTGATTAGTGGGGAAGTCTTGTATTTGGGATAACTGACAGACAGATACTAAAACTGAAGATTCCCACAGCAGCTGGATCTCTAACTCTCTCTCTGTCTCTCTGTCTCTCTGTCTCTCTGTCTCTCTGTCTCTCTCTCTCTCTCTCTCTCTCTCTCTCTCTCTCTCTCTCTCAGCTTACCTCTGGTGGCGTGTATCAGACCTGCCCCCTCCTCTCTCACTCTCTCTCTCTCTCTCTCTTTCCCTCTCTCTCTCTCTCTCTCTCTCTCTCTCTCTCTCTAACTCTCTCTCTAACTCTCTCTCTCTCTCTCTCTCTCTCTCTCTCTCTCTCTCAGCTTACCTCTGGTGGCGTGTATCAGACCTGCCCCCTCCTCTCTCTCTCTCTCTCTCTCTCTCTCTCTCCCTCTCTCTCCCTCTCTCTCGCTCTATCACTCTCTCTCCCTCTCTCTATCCACACACACACACACACTCCAAACATCAGATGCAGAGTTCCAGGGAGTGGGGCTCTGTATGTAGAGCAAGAGCAGTTCATATGTGGTGGTGGTAGCTGGAGGCATAGACGACTAGTGGCTACACCTCTCTCTCTTTCTCTCTCTTCTTTCCGTCCTCCCCCTCTGCTTTCCCGCAGAGTTGTGGGAGCGGACGGCTCGGCTCAAACGTCTACCTGCTCTCGGCGGAAAGTCACCCGCTGGGAATCTATTTATTTTAACCCTTCGCTGGCGTTGCTGCTCTTTGGGACTCTGGGAGTCTTTGGGGGAATTTTAAAGGAGGTTTGGGGAGATTTTTCTGGAATCGCTGTAATAGAAGGTAGCACTCAGCCATGGCGCACGCCGCGGCCCACATTAAGAAGGCCAGGGTGGAGCTGGTGGAGCAGCAGGGTCCTGACCTGAAGGCTCTGGAGAAAGCCCGTCAGAGGAGGATACGTTCCCGGGAACGGGCTGAGCGCAAACGCAAGGTACGAGGGATAGACAGCTCGGTACCCATAATGTTTTGCCTTCACCTGCCCATTCTCACATCCAACACCTCCTGACTATTACCTTCCACATAGTCACATACCTTCTCACCCCACCATCATCATCAACCGCATCATCAAGGTATGAGGAGGAATACCCATCTTCCATCATTCCACCCATCTTTCATATCTGAAACCAAGCTAACCAACTCCACCCAGGTGTGAGGACCCATTCTCCATTTCCATCTCCCTATCATGTCTCTTTTGAACCACCACCACCACCATCTACACCACCACCACCACCACCATCTACACCACCACCACCATCTACACCACCACCACCATCTACACCACCATCTACACCACCATCTACACCACCACCACCATCTACACCACCACCATCTACACCACCACCACCATCTACACCACCGCCACCTACACCACCACCATCTACACCACCACCACCATCTACACCACCTCCATCTACACCACCATCTACACCACCACCACCACCTACACCACCACCACCATCTACACCACCACCATCTACACCACCACCATCTACACCACCACCACCATCTACACCACCACCACCATCTACACCACCACCATCTACACCACCACCACCATCTACACCACCACCACCATCTACACCACCACCATCTACACCACCACCACCATCTACACCACCACCACCATCTACACCACCACCACCACCACCATCTACACCACCACCATCTACACCACCACCATCTACACCACCACCACCATCTACACCACCACCACTACCACCATCTACACCACCACCACCATCTACACCATCATCTACACCACCACCATCTACACCACCACCACCATCTACACCACCACCACTACCACCATCTACACCACCACCACCACCACTATCTACACCACCACCATCTACACCACCACCACTACCACCATCTACACCACCACCACCACCACCACTATCTACACCACCACCACCACCATCTACACCACCACCACTACCACCATCTACACCACCACCATCTACACCACCACCACCACCACCACCACTATCTACACCACCACCATCTACACCACCACCACTATCTACACCACCACCATCTACACCACCACATCCACTGCTTACTGTGACCACAGCTAAAGGATGAGGAATACCCATTCTTCAGCTGCCATCTCTCCAACCAATAGCACCACCATTCAAAAGAATCAGAAGTTCACCACCAACTAAAAATGTTCTACCCTCCCCACATCCATGCTCAGAAAGGCATCGATCTCTGCCCATGGACAGGCATCCTCCCTGGACGTCCTCTCCTGGCACCAATCCCTACCTGTGATGTAGTCCTGGTGCGGTGCCAGTAAGTCTACGCAGTACCTTGGTACCCTACACGCCAGGCTGATCGCAGCATAGATGCGTTGTCTCTGTGTAGCATATATATATATAGATATATATATATCTCTATCTATCTATATATATATATATATATATATATATATATATATATATATATATATATATATATATATATATATATATATATACACACATCCCCTCTTATAGTAGTTTACATCTTTATACCACTATACATCCCTAGGGGGGGGGGGCAGACATGCAGGTGTGTTTGTGTGGGGCAGGAGGACAGGGAGGGATAGGCACCAGTGTGTGTGTTGGGGGACTAACTGGTGTTCCAGTACATGGTGTGTTGGGGGACTAACTGGTGTTCCAGTACATGGTGTGTTGGGGGACTAACTGGTGTTCCAGTACATGGTGTGTTGGGGGACTAACTGGTGTTCCAGTACATGGTGTGTTGGGGGAGTAACTGGTGTTCCAGTACATGGTGTGTTGGGGGACTAACTGGTGTTCCAGTACATGGTGTGTTGGGGTACTAACTGGTGTTCCAGTACATGGTGTGTTGGGGGACTAACTGGTGTTCCAGTACATGGTGTGTTGGGGGACTAACTGGTGTTCCAGTACATGGTGTGTTGGGGGACTAACTGGTGTTCCAGTACATGGTGTGTTGGGGGACTAACTGGTGTTCCAGTACATGGTGTGTTGGGGGACTAACTGGTGTTCCAGTACATGGTGTGTTGGGGGAGTAACTGGTGTTCCAGTACATGGTGTGTTGGGGGAGTAACTGGTGTTCCAGTACATGGTGTGTTGGGGGACTAACTGGTGTTCCAGTACATGGTGTGTTGGGGGACTAACTGGTGTTCCAGTACATGGTGTGTTGGGGGACTAACTGGTGTTCCAGTACATGGTGTGCTTACCTTATTGACTGGGACGTCCTGTGGTTCCCAGTGTGACACAACTGGGTCCGGGTATAGAGCGAGTTTGTGTGTTTGTGTGGGTGTGTGTGCATGTCTATTTTTTCAGTTTCTACCCAAGCACACAGTGTCCATAGACAGATACATGACTGTTCTGCTGTGTCTAAGGAGATTGATGCAGCAGTATTGGAAAATAAGACCTGCTCACATCTCAAGCCATTACTGTGAACACTGTGTGAGTTATCGTGAACCACACCTGCTCACATCTCAAGTCATTACTGTGAACACTGTGTGAGTTATCGTGAACCACACCTGCTCACATCTCAAGTCATTACTGTGAACACTGTGTGAGTTATCGTGAACCACACCTGCTCACATCTCAAGTCATTACTGTGAACACTGTGTGAGTTATCGTGAACCACACCTGCTCACATCTCAAGTCATTACTGTGAACACTGTGTGAGTTATCGTGAACCACACCTGCTCACATCTCAAGTCATTACTGTGAACACTGTGTGAGTTATCATGAACCACACCTGCTCACATCTCAAGTCATTACTGTGAACACTGTGTGAGTTATCGTGAACCACACCTGCTCACATCTCAAGTCATTACTGTGAACACTGTGTGAGTTATCGTGAACCACACCTTATTTTGAGTCTGTATTGTCTGGTTCAGAGTATAGACTACTCTGAACCAGACAATACACTCTACATGGCAAAACTAACCCTTAGGCTACTTTGTTCTAAGTTCTAACCAGTCTAAATCCGGTAGTCAGATTTAGACGCGGGACCCTTTTACCTGCTGGGGAGATTCGCTGCGCATTGTTTTTGTGTTGTTCACTGGAGTCAGAGGAGATGATGATGACTGGGATCGTTGGGCTGCTCTCTCTGATGTGGTGAACTCTACAGTCCTAAAATGGATTCATGGATAACATTTTGGGGTTTGGGGAACAAGTTCTCTGGTTCAGTTTACATCGACAGCAATCAATGATCTATTATGCCAAAACAATTGACCTCATGTCAGTTCAGTCAAGATGGAAACAGACTAGGGTTTGTCCCAATGTCCACACTGGCATGTCACTGAGTATGAACAATGAAGCAATAGGCATGCATTCTATGTAGTGTGCTAGTATGGACATTGGAACTTGTCTGTTTGGAGCGCTTCAAAGTCAGAGGGGTTGAGGGAAGTGGGGGGGGAATAGACCAGGGGTGGCAAGCTTATTTTTCCCACGGGCCGCGTTCGGTCTTTACCGCACTCAAAATGTGTCCATCACTTTTAGAATAGTTGATGCTCCCTGACTGTGTAGCTTTAGTTTCGATTACTGTTATCAAGCTGGACACAGTGAAGAGACTATAAATGACTGTTATCAAGCTGGACAGAGTGAATAGACTATAAATGACTGTTATCAAGCTGGACAGAGTGAATAGACTATAAATGAATGTTGTCAAGCTGGACAGAGTGAATAGACTATAAATGACTGTTGTCAAGCTGGACACAGTGAAGAGATTATAAATGACTGTTATCAAGCTGGACACAGTGAAGAGACTATAAATGACTGTTATCAAGCTGGACAGCGTGAATATACTATAAATGACTGTTGTCAAGCTGGACAGAGTGAATAGACTATAAATAACTGTTGTCAAGCTGGACAGAGTGAAGAGACTATAAATGACTGTTATCAAGCTGGACACAGTGAAGAGACTATAAATGACTGTTATCAAGCTGGACACAGTGAAGAGACTATACATGACTGTTATCAAGCTGGACACAGTGAAGAGACTATAAATGACTGTTATCAAGCTGGACAGCGTGAATAGACTATAAATGACTGTTGTCAAGCTGGACAGAGTGAATAGACTATAAATGACTGTTGTCAAGCTGGACGGAGTGAAGAGACTATAAATGACTGTTATCAAGCTGGACACAGTGAAGAGACTATAAATGACTGTTATCAAGCTGGACACAGTGAAGAGACTATAAATGACTGTTATCAAGCTGGACACAGTGAAGAGTATAAATAAATCTACTATTTTGCATTATGAGCATCACACACACACACACACACACACACACACACACACACACACACACACACACACACACACGCAAACACATTATTTCCGAGTACAGTAGACCAAGTATATCCGGCAGTGGCCTACTACATTATACAGTGTGAATAGGAGACACAGTATGAATACTTAGCATCAGATCAATATTCCTGTGGCCGTGCCGTGTCAGGAGAGGGAGAGGATGAGGAGAGGAGAGGAGGAGGAGGAGGAGGAGGAGGAGGAGGAGGAGGGCAGCAGGTGTCTCCCTGCACTGCGGACAGTGATCAACTCTCTCTCCCTCTATTCCCCCCCCCCCCCCCCCCCCCCCCCTCTCATTCTCTCTCCCTCTCTCTCTCCCTCTCTCTCTCTCTCTTTTTTTCTCTCCCCTCCCCACATAAACACATTTCCTTTGGGATATGAATGGTTTCATGCATCACCAGTCTCTAAGCAGACTGTCACCTCTCAGAGTAATATCTTAATAGGGCTTTGTCTTCATCTCTGTTGCCAACTAGTACAAAGACCAGATGTTGTCATTCGGAGAGCGATGGCTGTCATTTCATTCATGAAACTATGTGTCCAGACTCTACTACTGAACTGGAGGTCAGTGTGTGTTTGTGTGTGTGTGTGTGTGGCTCTGTCTGTCTGCATGTGTGTGTCTGTCCCATCTACAGTAAGCTTGACTAGCTGGCTTTTGTCCATTTGGTTGGCTGTGAGTGACGTCCGTCCTACAGTAATGCCCCTTCATCACCTCTATGACCTGAACTGGCAGCAGTCCTCTATCTCTTAGTCTGGTGCAGGACAGAAGATGTGTGTTGTAATTGCATCACTGAGGGCATAACCAAAGAAAACATTGCTCTGTCCAACAGGGGGAAGGGAAAAAGAGAGATTCAGTGAAAAACATCCTGTCTCCCATCTGTGTGTTTTGGCCAGGAGGCCCGGTCCTCTCTCACCATGCTGGTGTAGCTATGTAGCGTCCTCTTTGTGTGGAAAGGGAAAAGGTAACCAATTCTAGGAAATGATGGTTATTTCTAGCCAAATAGCTGATGGTGTCATGACAGTGACAGGAAGTCAGTGGTCATAAGCTGACATCAGTTGGCATGACTAGTTGTGACAACAGTTGTTTCGGTCATTTCTGTGAGCTGCTATCACCCTTTTTTTTTTCTAAAAAATAATAATACTTAAATCAATCAATTTTTACTTACTTTCTAATTTATATTCCATTCCACCCCTTTTGTGTCTTCTTACCCAGTTGTGCGATGGGCCAAGTTGAGGTACTTTGAGTGGAGACACATCCGGAGTTAATCCTCACATTATGAGTTTACACGTTCCCTCCCTGCATCAGTGTACTATGGTAACCCACTGACACTGCACTGCAGAGCAGCACTGATGCACCCTATCTCACTGTGTACTAATAACACACAGGAGTGAGATTACACTAAAAGTTCTCGCTGACATAGTGGTGCAGGTTTCTCATACATTTAGAGGATTTTACATTTTTGTGGTCGTCGTCTTCAAAGTTGTTTCCACGGGTCGCGCAAAGCTAAATTAGCATGACTTGAGCTGAATTAAATGTAAAAAGGCTGTGAAAATAAAAAAGTTTGCTGTATGCTCAGTGCTCCTTTGACATTTCACAGAGATACCTTTGTTTTTGTGAGAAATCTTTGAAAAAGAGCAGGAATTTTAAATTAATATGAAAAGTATATACTAAAATATGAAAATACTACATGTCATGTCTCGTCACCTATCTTACCTCTATATTGTTTTATG
This sequence comes from Coregonus lavaretus, assembly GCF_964263955.1. Classification (NCBI taxonomy): domain Eukaryota; kingdom Metazoa; phylum Chordata; class Actinopteri; order Salmoniformes; family Salmonidae; genus Coregonus; species Coregonus lavaretus. The sequence continues at coordinate 18,598 of NW_028164985.1, forward strand.
TCCTGCGGATTCAAGAAGAAAGATGACGAGTTCAACTGGAAACTGATCCTGTCAGGTAGCCAGTAGCCTTAATTCTTGCACAGAATCCAGCCTTGCTGATGCAATGCAATTTTCCAGATTTTTGACCACTTTTGTTCTCTGGCCATTGATTTAGTCACCCAAGTCTGGCCCTCCTACAAGTGTAAAAACTCCAAGAACTTTTGAACGGATTATGATAGAGAGACATGAGGTTTGGACCATTGGTTTTCTTAGAGGATTATCTACACAATTAACATATTTTACCCATTGCCGTTTTTGATTGGACACCCTATCCTATGTGTTTATGGATTATGGGACCGATACATGTTTTGTGGCCGGATTCAAGAGAACCAGGGAGGGGGACACCACTGCTGTACTTACCCCAGCAAAATACACCCGTGCTTGGTAGAGGTACCATGATTTTGGCCTGGATGTGGAGGTATGGAGGATGACGGGGAGATGTCCTTGGTAAAAGCTGTGCTGATGAATAATTGAACAGTGTGTCTCTCCTCAGACGGCGACACAGTCGACAGTCTTCTGTGATGCGTCACTAAGCGATTGGTGTTAAATCCAGGGACAAGGTTCTGGCCACCTCTATGTATGCTGGCACATATAGTAAACAGTTACACCCACATACGTCCTTCAAGCACACACACACACACACAAACTGTAACCATTTTCCCCTAATCCCCTAACATATCACTTTATCTGCATGATTTTGGTTTACAGGGTGCCTCACTTAATTTGTACCAACCTTGAGAAACTACAGGATGCCTGCACTGTGGAGTCCTGCTTTACTGAGCTCTACAAAAACTGCTTATACTGTCCGAGTCATTCAATCTCTACCTTTGTTCTGAATAGCTTTTCCTCAGGGAGACGTTACCTTGACTACGATAACACCTCTTCACTAGAGATTTTCTCATGCTACCCAAATTACACATTTTAATACTCATGCTTTATTTTCTGTCATGCAAATATGTCTAAGTATAGATATGGAGATGCTTAGAGTTGTTAGTGGAATTGATAGTTTGATGATTACACTAATAATGTCTCCAATTACAGTATAGGAGGACAGTATAGTACAGTTTCATCTATAGGAGTCAGAAGGGTGTGTGTGTACACGTGTGTTTAGCATGAGGATATACATCTGGCCCTAGGACCCCTGGGCAGTACAATACTACTCTCCCTGTTTTGACTGTGGTCTTTTGGGTCCATTATATTCTAGGTGTACAGGTCTGTAATGCTGCCGGGACACTCGCAATGCAAGTACATGGATGTTGCTGTGCTTTGTGTATTGTGTTGTTACATACGGGTGGCTCAGTTGGTTCCCGTGTAGCTCAGTTGGTAGAGCATGGCACTTGCAATGCCAGGGTTGTGGGTTCGATTCCCACGGGGGACAGGTAAGAAAATGTAGGCACTCACTACTGTAAGTTGCTCTGGATAAGAGCGTCTGCTAAATGACAAAAATGTCTAATACGTAACTGTCAAAATAAATGACACACCAACATAAAGCGTTTTAATAGGGCGTTGGGCTACTACGAGCCTGAACAGCTTCAATGCAATGAGAAATTCCGTCACATCGTGTTTTGTCGATGGAAAAAGCCATCTCAGAATCCCCCATAAGTGTTGAATTGGGTTGAGGTCTGGTGACTGAGACGGCCATGGCATATGGTTTACATCGTTTTCATGCTCATCAAACCATTCAGTGACCACTCCTGCCCTCTGGATGGTGGCATTGTCATCCTATGACCCTAAACATGCTGGCATGTTAATTTCTTAATTACCTCAGGAACCACACCTGTGCGGAAACACCTGCTTTCAATTTACTTTGTATCCGTCATTTACTCAAGTGTTTCCTTTATTTTGGCAGTTACCTGTACATTAATGTTTATCTACTCATGCACATTCACTTACAGTACCATAGGTTATTACTGAAGACTGAGGTATGATATCAGTGGTGGCTGGTGGCACTTTAAATGGGGAGGGCAGACTCATAGTAATGGCTGGAACGAAATGATTGTAATGGTCTCAAACACATCAAACACCTGGTTTCTATGAGTTTGATACCATTATATTCAGTCCATTCCATCCATTATTATGAGCCGTCCTCCCCTCACCAGCCTCCTGTGTATGATATGTATGCTTATACAAGACAAAGGCTCTACAAATATTGTACATTTTGGGTGTTCGGCTAAAATGGCTAGAACTGCTAGAGATATAATATTACCTCAGAGGCTGGTAGTTTACATTTTAGCAGACGCTCTTATCCAGAGCGACTTACAGTTAGTGCATACATTATTATTTTTCATACCCCCTGTGGGAATCGAACCCACAACCCTGGCGTTGCAAACACCATGCTCTATCAACTGAGCTACATCCCTGCCGGCCATTCCCTCCCCTACCCTGGACGACGCTGGGCCAATTGCACGCCGCCCCATGGGTCTCCCGGTCGCGGCCGGCTACGACAGAGCCTGGTTTCGAACCAGGATCTCTAGTGGCACAGCCTTAGACCACTGCGCCACTCGGGAGTAACGAGTAACCCTGAAGGAGCTGGGTACCAGGCAGGTCCTGACCTGCTGTATGTGGGTGAGAGAGATATACTATTACCTCAGAGGCTGGTAGTTGAGCTGGGTACCAGGCAGGTCCTGACCTGCTGTATGTGGGTGTGAGTCACAGGAGAGATACACCTGTTTTGTGTTCCCTGTTTCTATTTGCTGGTGGTCGTCATGGTGTTAGTACTGACCTAGGGCCTGGTGGTCGTCATGGTGTTAGTACTGACCTAGGGCCTGGTGGTCGTCATGGTGTTAGTACTGACCTAGGGCCTGGTGGTCGTCATGGTGTTAGTACTGACCTAGGTTCTGGTGGTCGTCATGGTGTTAGTACTGACCTAGGGCCTGGTGGTCGTCATGGTGTTAGTACTGACCTAGGGCCTGGTGGTCGTCATGGTGTTAGTACTGACCTAGGGCCTGGTGGTCGTCATGGTGTTAGTACTGACCTAGGGCCTGGTGGTCGTCATGGTGTTAGTACTGACCTAGGGCCTGGTGGTCGTCATGGTGTTAGTACTGACCTATTTTTACATTAAATCTGCTTCTCTGCAGCTGGATCCCTTTCTGACGCAATTTAGGGTGAATTGTTTATGCTGGATGATAATCTAAGCCACGCCCTCTCTCTACTCTCTGCCTCCCACCATCTTGCCCTCTCCTTCCTCCTCCATTTAGACTCCTGTGGATTAGTGCACAGTGTACATTATGTGGATGTAGCATATGTAGTACAAAGTGTCTCTGCCGGCATTTCAACTACTGTAGCTACGGTAATCAGTAAATAGGTTGAACATCGGTTTTCTGTCTGAACTTGTGGAATGTACTGTTGCATTTGCTTTGAGCTTGTTTGACAGCTTAGATTACATGATTAATGTGTATTTGGTGAGTTTTACATACAGTATTAGAATTCTCTGTATTGTCATCACTGTGAATTTGTCATCGTTGTCAAAGTCTACGAAAAACGGATTCTGAAAAATCTAGAATTTATGCAGTCGTAGTAATCAGTTTTCTGTCTGGATGTGGTGTTACTACTGGTTTATGGTTGTACTGTATACCCTGTTTGGCTCTTAACTGGGATTGGGGAAATCCAGGATTACAGTCTAATCTACCATGGCGCTATGTGAAACAGTAGCTCAGGACCAGTAGAGTCAAATTACCATGGTAACCCGAGGGGAACCTTTTTTTGGTTACTGTACCACCAAGTACATTTTGCTCTGCCCGGAGTACCCCTGAAGTACCTCATGTGCATTTTACCAGTAAGCCTATGGTCTCATAAGTCTTCTCAAGTACCCCCTGTGGATAGGTCAGGTACCCCCAGGGGTCCTTGTACCCCTGGCTGGGAAACACTGATGTAGAGTATGTCACAGACGAAGATGGCAAAGAGGATTGTATTGACATTCTGAAATCTTTAGTCTTATACAGAGTGGACATTCATTTCAAATGATAATAATGCAACACTCACTACCATTTTGCATGCCTCATTACATTCTAGCTCATTTAGTTCAGTGTTAGGATCTTCCAAATGACCTTAACTACCAAATATTCCTCCACTTCATCACCAAATAAACCACCATAGCAAATTCCTTTGCCAGATGTGAGTCTTGGGCAAGTTGGTTCATATCATTCCGATGATCACAGGCCCTACATACAGTACCAAGTACGCTCTCTCTGGGTGTTGGGGAATAATAAAAAAATCTGTACTTTAGACTTCCCAATTTTGCCTGTGAAGTCCCTCCCTGCCTCTTGCTGCAAATATATCATTACGTTGTATTGTCACGTACAGTGAAATATGTTGTTTTACAGGGTCAGTCATAGTAGTACAGCTCCCCTGGAGCAAATGAAGGTTCAGTGCCTTGCTCAAGGGCGCATAGACAGATTGTTTACCTTGTCAGCTCAGGTATTCGAACCAGCAACCTTTCGGTTACTGGCCCAACGCTCTAACGGCTTCGCTAACAGCCGCCCAAGTCAAGGCGTATCAATAATGCAATGCAGCAAAACGAGGCAGGTAGAGAGCGCTGGAGGGATGGTGAGAGAATCTAGAGAGAAATGTGAGCGGGGTGTTGATTGGATTTTTACTGCCAGGGTCCAGAAATACAGAGTTCGGACCACAGGTAGAACCAGCTAGGTCTGAAATGTGTAATATTGCTGCTAGCTGCTACTCCCAACCAGCAGAGTGGCATTCATATGAGTCATCCGTTTATCTTTGTCCATTTGTGATCACTGAATATTGATGTTTCTAAGTACTAAGCGTTTTTCCATACCATCCATCCGCGCAAGAACATCAGTACTTACCGTAAAGTCTCCACCTGTTCTCCCTGAAGAGCTACAGTAAGTTACACAGAGTCACTGTTATGTGGGCGCCCCGACAGCTATTTCCAGCTAGGTTCAGCATCTCAACACACAGTCCGTAGTGCTTCTCCAGTCTCCTCTGTGTTCGCTTGGTAAGGTGTCGTGATAAACAGTGTGCCAGGGATATCTGGTGGTGAGATTAGAGTCTCACCAATTAAAATGACCTAGTGACTTCAGTCTCTGTTTAATTTCCCCCGCTGGTTCCAGGCCAGGTTCTAGGGCTGTTTTTGGGACAAACACAGAGTCCCTGTCAATACTATTGGTCCACACACCAGGGAGTATCATCACACAGTTGGACTCCACACTGTTTTAAGCTGCAGAGACCTTGGGTCGGAGGGAAGGGTAGCTCTTGTTGGGGGGTTCAGGTGAAGGGGATGCACACTACATGGCTGGCGGTTGATTCAGGATTCACCGTTTTTGAGACCATGAGAAGGGTGAGTGATGTTTGTCTTCAGTGTTTAGGTACTATTTCTCTTCAGTGTTTAGGTTTGTGTTCAGAGGCCTCTTTGATGTTGTCATGAGTGAGTGATTGGGTTTCAGATTGGTTTAGTCTGGAAAATCCTTCATGTTTTTGTTTTGACTGAATTGGGTATTTGAGGAGTTGGGTTCAGCACATTATAGCATTGAATGCATATCAGGATTAGCCTGACAGTTTTCTCTCAGTTTCTGCCGTTCTCCATTCCCTTTGACCCTGTACTGGACTGACCCTGTCTCTGCCCCAATTGACGTCCTCACTGACGTCTGGATGTATGATGCATACATTGAAGGTTGAATGAGAGGTTCCAGGAGTACTGTGGTGGATGGTTCCAGGAGGACTGTGGTAGATGGTTCCAGGAGTACTGTGGTGGATGGTTCCAGGAGTACTGTGGTGGATGGTTCCAGGAGTACTGTGGTGGATGGTTCCAGGAGTACTGTGGTGGATGGTTCCAGGAGTACTGTGGTAGATGGTTCCAGGAGTACTGTGGTGGATGGTTCCAGTAGTACTGTGGTAGATGGTTCCAGGAGTACTGTGGTGGATGGTTCCAGGAGGACTGTGGTAGATGGTTCCAGGAGTACTGTGGTGGATGGTTCCAGTAGTACTGTGGTGGATGGTTCCAGGAGTACTGTGGTGGCTGGTTCCAGAAGTACTGTGGTAGATGATTCCAGAAGTACTGTGGTGGATGGTTCCAGGAGTACTGTGGTGGATGGTTACAGGAATACTGTGGTGGATGTGATTCAGAGAGATGAACAGAGAGATAGAGGGGGAGGCACACTTGAATTTTGCCAGTTTCGGAAAACGGTTGAAAGGGGTCTCAGTGAAGGGGGAAGCGGTTGGTTAAGCCGCTGAACCAAATCAACCCTAAATCCCCAACAGCTGGCCCAGCCTCTGGCCAGTCGGCCTGGCTACAATCTGGCTGCCATGGTAACAGCAGTACTAAACGTTAAGCCGTATATGGTATGGCACTGTGCACTTCAACACGTAGCCTACGCTAGGTCGGTCCAGGCAACGCTGTAGGTCTGATTGTCAATCTGTCAGAAACACATTTTTATTTAACCTTTATTTAAGCAGAGCCCTGCATGACAAGTTCAGCAGCAGTTACGCAGAACAGTTAGATACACGGATACTACAGTCAAGTCAAGATAACATGTAGGATAACATGTCATTTGACCATTTCCAATAGAAATGGCACCTGTCAAAGATGCAGTGTATCTATGATGGTATGGTTTCAGAGGGAAAATGTCCTCTCAACAACTGAGCAACCCAGCTGCCCGTGTTTCCTTGGCAACATGGACCACTGACTTCTATTATTAATTTGATTTCCATAGTCTTTTGAAATTACATTACCCGATTCAATAGGGATAGCCTGATTTTATTTTTGAGCCCAGGGCAGGGAGAAGATGTATGTATGTCAAGTGTGTCTGAGTGAAACTAATGTATACAAAGCCATGCGGAAACATACCACATACAAACATGTTCAATATTACATCAGTGTTTCTTCTTCGGGGCATCAGAGTACACTACTCCCCACTGCGCAGAATCTCCAGTTTGGCATTCATTGATCTGTTTGCTCAGTAGCCAGACTATGTCCAATAAGAATATTGATTGTCTTGCTCATTCCCTTCTAGAAAGCTACAATGGAAGAGGTGCTTTTTTCCCCCGACCACACCCACCCATCTGCTAATGCGGCTCTAATTGGGCGATAAGATTTGTAGCCATTAAAGACTACATCACTCCGTTTATGTCACATATCACAGTGACAGGACTACAGCATTCCCAGCAGCCTCTTTGAGTGCTACTGTAAAACACCTCCCTCCTGCAACCATATGGTTTACCACAGATTAAAGCTAGTCGTTGTCTGCTCCGCCCATAGGATTACACATTAATCTACGCTGCAGCGTTGGGAAAACTTGAAACGAAATCTGTTTTAGATGGAGGCTCCAGAGGTGGGAGGTACGGTTAGGGGGGTAGGTGGTTGACATTAAGCAGTGTGGGGGGGGGGGGGGGGGGGTTGCAAACCAGGATAGGGGGTCACTAAGTGACTGGGTTAGTGGGATTGTTTGGTTCCTATCTGTTGTGATACATGTGCTTAGGGGTGGGGTCTGGATCCCTGATACACCATATTAACATGATTCCCATTGGGAGAACTAATAGGATGTGTTTTTTGGCAGACGATGCAGTCATGCAAGGATTAAAAACACAATTCAAGGAGACATGAGTAAATTACCTGGAGGATAAGGTTAAATGGGCTAGTGGATTGTTATTCGATTATACTTGCCATTTTCAATGAAAGGTCTTAGTCTCTACATGACTTGTGTCTACACAAGTTACAGTGGTGTATCTAACCTACAGTGAAGTGTGTTGTGGGATTGTGGAGATGGGATGAGGAGGTTGATAAGAGAAAAGGGGAATTCAATGCTTCCTTTCGGGAAGGGAATAGGATTTGCAACATTTTCCAACCAGGATTTGTGGGAAAACCTGGGAATTTTAGGAAAGTTAATGGAATTTTCCAACCAGGATTTGTGGGAAAACCTGGGAATTTTAGGAAAGTTAATGGAATTTTCTAACCAGGATTTGTGGGAAAACCTGGGAATTTTAGGAAAGTTAATGGAATTTTCACATCCTTGATGGTTTTATCATGTTCATGTTTTTATAGAGGATGGGGTAACTCTGCAGAAACAGACTCTGAAGAAGCTTTTGAAGAAGGTTGTACTTCTGGTTTGAGTAGCTCATTTTGTTAAATCATTTCTCAGTTTGTTGGAAATACTTGAAACAATTTAATTGCCCTCTCTTCACACATTTACACAATATCCCTCCAGACGTCTGAGTTTGATAATTGCCATGCAGTAAGAGTTCTGAAAGTATTTCATTTATTCATTAATTCTTAGACAATAGCTTTCCTCCTTTTTCACCTCTGAGCTGGACGCGGTTGTGTAGTTCTTCACAATTAAGTGTTTGCTCGCTGCATGGGCTAACATGTTCCAGTGACGGATAACTATTTTCATATTTTGAAACAGGGAGGGTATTGTTAGTTTTTGTGTTCAGTATTTTAAAAAGACCACAGAGAGAATGGGCGCCTGTACCTCTGTGATGGTATGATCACACACTGTACTGACACACACACACAGGATAACTGGCCTGTACATGGGGGACATGCACTCGTGCATATGTCTGTATGTTGACACATACACACTGTACATATACACACACACACACACACACACACTGTATATATATATATATATACACACACACACTGTATATATATATATATATACACACACACACACACAGAGACAGACTAACACACACACACAGACATACACACATGCACAGACAGACTAACACACACACACACACACACACACACATATATATACACACACACACACACACAGACATAGACTAACACACACACATTAATTTTGTAATGCAGCTGCGTAAACTGTGGCATCTCAAATGGGCGAGTTCACAGTAGATCCAACAAAAACCTAACTAGGCCTCTCTCAGCTGAGATCAAACACTATGGTGGATGTGGGGGTGAATGAACAAACACAATGGTGGATGTGGGGGTGAATGAATTGCATATCATTAACTCTGAGAGAGACAGATCAATTCAATAAAAAGTTCTGGCTCTGCCCGGTTCTGCCGCCCAGCTTCACCCAATCAATATCCAACGCTGTGACACAGAGGACTACACAAAACATTACAGGATTTATGGGGGGAGGACACCGGACGGTGGGGGGACACCGGACGACTGGATCGTAAGTGGAACTAGTGGAGAAACTTTACCCACTTTTGTTGGTTTGTTTACATTTGCTGATGCCAGGGATTGTGACTAGTGGTTGCCATGGGCAACGCAGCAATGTGTAAGGTTTGTGAGGCGGAGAAGAGTTTGAAAGCCGATGGGAGTCAACCCAATGTGGACCAGGCTCTACCAGAGTCAGACTACTATTGCTTTGAACACCATCCTGAGCCTGAGCCTGAACCCCCAATACCGGTAAGACTTGGGGGGACACAGACAGAGAGCTTAGGAATAACATTTCTGAGGTGTGTTTGAAGAATTGGAGGAACTGTGATGCTCTGTGAGTGTGAAATTCCATGTCATCCCTGCCTGTGGTCTCCAGTCTCTTGCTTGTCTTCTTTGTACCGGAGCTCTTTCAAAATAGCTTTTTGTTCTTCTTCTCAGTAACCCCCCAGGTAAAACCCATGACTATCCTTTTATTTATATGGTGATAATCTCCCCTCCATTATACTGAGGCAGGGTATAGTGTACTTCAACTCATCTTCCCCTGGGGGGGGGGGGTCATCACACCTTTTCTGTGCTCAAAGGCTTCGCCACATCAAAGCGGTGTGGACAGAGTGTTCGACAGCAAAGCCAGGTCAGATAAGTCTAGGCAGCTGTGTCATACGAAGTGGATCATTTGAAGCAGACACAGGTGTAAGACGAGCGCTACCAGATCTGTCTGTAATTAGGCAGGGCTGTCTGTGAGGACGTTGTGACCCAGGTGACCTAGAGACTCTTAGCAACCTGTAGTGACTTTATACCAGCTCAGCATCATTACCTGGGTGACAGGGGATGGAGAGAGAGAGAGAGAGAGAGAGAGAGAGAGAGAGAGAGAGAGAGAGAGAGAGAGAGAGAGAGAGAGAGAGAGAGAGAGAGAGAGAGAGAGAGAGAGAGACAGAGAGAGACAGAGAGAGAGAGACAGAGAGAGAGAGACCAATCCCATGAACAGCTGGGTATTTTCATGACTAAACAGTAATGAATCCCTCCCTACAGTACAGTATAACGTCCTACTCTGTGCTAGCTGCAGTTGTGTTGTGTTCAATACTCCACTCCTCTAAACGTCAGTCCATTCCCAGAGCAATGACCAGGCCATTCCCCTGGAGTCTCCTCGTACACTCCGTTTACACCCTCACACCCTGCCTAGTGAGAGACGGAGAATGGTGTGACTTAGAGGAGTATGAGTATAACCATGGAGTGTGTGTGCGTGTGTGTTTATAGCACATTGTGTGTCTTTTATAATGCGTCTTAATCCCCAAAGGGCGGCCAGTATCATCCCATTTTCATGAGCAGACATTTTGAATGCTGTATTGGAATGCAAATGAATTGTAAATGGCCTGCAGAAATATACTGTGGTGTGTAGTAGGTGTGTGGCACGTGTGAGTGTGTGTTTGTACTCTTTCAGTGTTCCTGTCACAGTTAGCCACTCTGGCAGCTAAGGTCTGTTCTATCTGATATGAGGACCCCTACTGTCTTTTAAAAGGTGGACTATTCCAAACAGCTGGTGGTGTTAGCTAAGAGCATGCCTTCAACTCAACCCCTGACCTCCCACCCCTGGCATTCAGCTCTCACTCTCTTTGTCACTAAGTGGACTGTGGAATATCTAGTGCACAATGTTATGTTTTTTTTTCTGCTCTTCACCCTGTACAAGGTGTTCTCTTATCATCGGCCTCGCATTAGCTAGCGTCATGACATTTTTCATCAGAAGCTGTGGTTTATTCCTTCAGTGGTGCACTACAGCAAGGCTTTGCTAACCCTGCAAGCCACCGTAATCTTGTGCTTTTGATTAAACAGTGTTGACTTTAGACACTCTCCTACAGTATTTTTCACGGTTAAATCGGTCAGCGACACACTATATTTTCTCGATCTGTCAAGCCTCAGTGAAAGACATTAGCCTCTAATTGTGAATTTAGAGTAGGTCTAAATTTAGCGTCCGTAACGAACATGGGCCTAGTGCTAATTAACTATATGCTAATGTGTCATCAGGGAGAGTCGTGGTTGGCTGAGAGGAGCTGGTGGCCAGCTATATCCTGTTTTGGCATTGGCCCAGATAGGCCTGGCCCAGCTGATGTTGATGACGCTGATTACTAATGAGGGGGACTCCCAGGATTAACCAATCACAGGTTAGGAGAATTAACGTGGCAGGGTGGTAACTAAGCTAACAGTTAGTTATTTGATTTAACATTTTAGGAGCCCTTTAGGTATATACTTTTTTTTTTTATTACAAAAATACAATAAAAGGCCTTTATTACTATAGCCAATAGAAACACATTGAATAACACATTCCTAAATGGCAAAATAAGACAGTCAAAAAATGTATCATAAGGAATAAGGTTTTGAAGTGCATGTCCTATATCTAGGAGATATAAGTAGGCTCTGGAAATATTTTAGTTTCCTTGGACACATTTAAAACCTCTTATTGCCTCCATACTTCCATTTATTTGTATGGGTTACCTTCAGACGAGTCCCGTGACACTTGTGAGAGTCTCCCCTTTACACTGTGGGAAGACACATTTTTTAGATGTCTCATGGTCTGACAAACATCACTGTAGCTCGGCCACCTTCCACCGCAGATGCGGAAGGCCGACATAGGTAGATGCGGTGGATTGAGAGTTACTTAGAATGACGCACGGGTGCTTCAATAGACTCTTAAGGATTTTTAAAAAAGCTATGCTCCATGGATCCTGCAGTCCAGTTGACTGTAATGACATAATCAACACATACTGTATTTAAGTCTGGGCATATAGTGGCTATGCATACCAGGCCAAGGGAGGGTTTAATGTCACACAGACACCCACACACACGTCCGCGTGGGTACACGCACGCACACACGAACACAAACAGTTAAGGTTGCCGCCAGTCTCCCAGTCCTAGGCACCACAGTGGTGTGACATGGTTGCTGTGTACAACAGATACCCAGTAAACACTGTCGTCTGTTGTTATTACAGACTGTCATGATATCCAGGAATAGAACGTGTTGTTCCATTGGAGTGTGGTGTTTAAAACCAGCAAAGGACAAGGACACAGTTGCCCTGTGTGTGTATGTGTGTATGTGTGTGAATGTGTGTGTGTGTGTGTGTGTGTGCGTGTGCGTGCATGTGTGTGAATGATAAAGTTCCTATAGGAGTCTGCAGAGCACTTGATGCATGTTAGGAGGGTTCTCTAAGGGATATGTGACATCTGTGTTGCTGTGGGCGACCATTCAATCAAGCTTGGCTGTGGTGATTGTGGCTCTGGGCAGTACAGTGACACACACACACACACACACACACACACACACACACACACACACACACACACACCCGGCTGAGATGTTCTATCTTTAGTAGAAGGGGCCAGGTTAGGACCTAGGTACGTCTGTATCACACATGAGGTCCTCAACCTTGTTACAACAAACCCATAGCTACTTCTCTGTCTTCACGACAACACCTCAACATCCTGCTATCCTACACTCAGAGAGAGAGAGAGAGAGAGAGAGAGAGAGAGAGAGAGAGAGAGAGAGAGAGAGAGAGAGAGAGAGAGAGAGAGAGAGAGAGAGAGAGAGAGAGAGAGAGAGAGAGAGAGAGAGAGAGAGAGAGAGAGAGAGAGAGGGAATGCTCTACAAGTAGTCAGAGATTGAAGAGCTGCATGTCTACCGAACGAGATACCCTGTTGTCATGGTTACCGAGAGAGGCTCCCTAGTAACGGGAAGGGGCCAGGATGTTTACAACAGGTCGTCATGGGATATAATATTTGCATTATTTATAAATCCTCTACACAGTACTACACTGATGAAGAGAGAGAAGTACTCTCTGTGTAAATTAATGTTTTATGCGATCTCAGTTTGGGAAGGCTTTTGGAGCTGAAATGACATGGTGGGTAATGTGATGTTACGCATCACAGGTTAGGTTAAAGCACCCAGTGATATAGACGTCTAGACTGACGTGTACTGGCTAGATGACATTAGAGAATGTTTGGGTTGTGTTAAGGTCAAATTTTGGTTATAGCGCTTGTTTTGTAGACTAGGTTGCCAGATAGGGAGATGAAGGCTAAACAGAAACAGACCTGGCAACCAGGCTAGCTCGTATAAGTTTAAATGGGATTTCCACTCAGTGGATCTTCTATTAGTTCTCATGCATTCCCTTGTTATTCATCGGCTTATGATTGAGCACAATACCAAATACCTTCATATCTGATTGAGTACATTACCATCTTCCTCCCTCTCTGTTCTTCCTTTCTCCTTCTCTGTTCTTCCTTTCTCTCTCTCTGTTCTTCCTTTCTCCATCTCGCCGCCTCGTAGGAGTGTTCAGTCACACACAAAGCCATAAAACACCCTTTCTTCTCTCGAACAATAGATGCCCTTTTCAAAGCACTTGCCTGTATCTACACCGTCTGTTTTACTGCGTTTCTATGGGCTTACCACAAAACAATTTCTGTAGGTAGTTTTTGGAACAATCTGGCGTTTTCTTTTCTTCCGAATGTTAAGAGCTCTGAGTAAAACAAACTGTTTGTTTAAGGGCTGTGCTGACCAAAATGACGCTATGGCAACACACAGACTGCACCGGGATGATTAAAAGATACCTTGAATAATGTGATTCGGCAGCTAAGAATCTGACTGGGGATGTTATCTGGCTTTTCTGCCCCTCTGTTCTGTAGGGAAAAGGGTGCCATTGTGGACTGTAGCTGGGTACAATGCTGACACTGTCTTTCAGTCAGTGTACACGTGCATAGTGAGATGACCACACTTCCCTTCTTTGATATCCATAGGTGGTTTGAAGCTGTTTTTCAGTCTCTCGGTCCCAGCTTTGATGCACCTGAACTGATCTCGCCTTCTGGATGATAGCGGGGTGAACAGGCCGTGGCTCGGGTGGTTGATGTCCTTGATGATCTTTTTGGCTTTCCTGTGACATTGGGTGCTGTAGGTATCCTGGAGGGCAGGCAGTGTGCCCCCGGTGATGAGTTGGGCAGATCGCACCACCCTCTGGATAGCCCTGCGGTTGCGGGCGGTGCAGTTGCCGTACCAGGTGGTGATACAGCCCGACAGGATGCTCTCAATTGTGCATCTGTAAAAGTTTGTGAGGGTCTTAGGGACCAAGCCAAACTTCAGCCTTTCTTCAGCCCCTTCTACAGGTCTGAATATGGATTGTTGTGTCATGTCTGAATGTGGATTGTTGTGTCAGGTCTGAATGTGGATTGTTGTGTCAGGTCTGAATGTGGATTGTTGTGTCAGGTCTGAATGTGGATTGTTGTGTCAGGTCTGAATGTGGATTGTTGTGTCAGGTCTGAATGTGGATTGTTATGTCAGGTTTGAATGTGGATTGTTGTGTCAGGTCTGAATGTGGATTGTTGTGTCAGGTCTGAATGTGGATTGTTATGTCAGGTTTGAATGTGGATTGTTGTGTCAGGTCTGAATGTGGATTGTTGTGTCAGGTCTGAATGTGGATTGTTGTGTCATGTCTGAATGTGGATTGTTGTGTCAGGTCTGAATGTGGATTGTTATGTCAGGTTTGAATGTGGATTGTTGTGTCAGGTCTGAATGTGGATTGTTGTGTCAGGTTTGAATGTGGATTGTTGTGTCGGGTCTGAATGTGGATTGTTGTGTCAGGTCTGAATGTGGATTGTTGTGTCAGGTCTGAATGTGGATTGTTGTGTCAGGTCTGAATGATTCAGGGCAGTTCTCTGCAGCATCCAGACACAGAAGAGGCTGCTGCTTCTGCTGCAGGTTAAAGCAGAACAAAACTAGCGTTCATATAGCCCCAGGAAGAATCTTTCTCATTATCGGTAGCCTATACAGTAGAGACAGATAATGTCTGCACTGCAGTGTAAGTGAGTGACAAGATGGGACAGAGTAGGGGACATATCCTCAGTCTGGGTTTGGGTTGAGCTCTGCAGCGTGCTGGAACGATCTCTGGCCCTGTCACTCTCACTGAGTGTCTCTGGGAGATAGCTAGCCTTGCTAGCCACGACGCTAATTCAATAAGGTTCCCAGTTAGCAGCACAGGCTGGTTGTCATGGAGCGGGACTACTTTCTGCCTCCGAGTCACAGAGGAGAGAGGAAGCTGTGATTCTGCAGTACTGTTTTCTGTATGTGTGAACCAGGTAGTGCTGAGGAACGGAAGGTAGAGAGAGGACAATGCTGACTCACTGCTGCTCTGCTTGGTCCATCTCCAACTTAGTCTGCTTCAGTTAAGAAAAGTAGAGGACATGTCCTGGTTGTATTCCCCTGTGTAACATTAAACACTATTCCCCTGTGTCTCATTATACACTATCCCCCTGTGTTACATTATACACTATTCCCCTGTGTTACATTAAACACTATTCCACTGTGTCTCATTATACACTATTCCCCTGTGTTACATTAAACACTATTCCCCTGTGTCTGATTAAACCCTATTTCCCTGTGTTACATTAAACACTATTCCCCTGTGTCTGATTAAACACTATTCCCTTGTGTCTCATTATACACTATTCCCCTGTGTTACATTAAACACTATTCCACTGTGTTACATTAAACACTATTCCCCTGTGTTACATTATTATTATTATTATTTTATTTTTTTTCACCTTTATTTAACCAGGTAAGCCAGTTGAGAACAAGTTCTCATTTACAACTGCGACCTGGCCAAGTTAAAGCAAAGCAGTGCGATAAAAACAACAACAACACAGAGTTACATATGGAATAAACAAAACAAAACGTACAGTCAATAACACAATAGAAAATATATATACAGTGTGTGCAAATGTAGTTATGGAGGTAAGGCAATAAATAGGCCATATTGCAAAATAATTACAATTTAGTATTAACACTGGAGTGATAGATGTGCAGAAGATTATGTGCAAATAGAGATACTGGGGTGCAAATGAGCAAAATAAATAACAATGTAAATAACAATATGGGGATGAGGTAGTTGGGTGGGCTAATTACAGATGGGCTGTGTACCCTATTCCACTGTGTTACATTATACACCATTCCCCTGTGTTACATTAAACACTATTCCCCTGTTTCTGATTAAACACTATTACACGCCGATGGGAAAATACTGATTCAGTGCAGGTGTTGATGGCAGCAGAAAATTTGTGATGTGACACTGCCACTGGGTGTGTTTGTTTTTGAGCCTCAGGGGCTGTTGCCGTGTGCAGGTTGGGATATATTGAACGTTACTCAAACAAGTGCTAATGTATTATCACCGTAGCCATTTCTATCTGTTCTAGAAGTCATGGGAAGTTACTTATTTCAACGCTATGAGGCGTTGTGCTGAGTTCTGACGTTGTCCTGACGTTGCCATCATGTTGTTCTAATGTTGTTCTAACCTATTTATTTCTGTGTGTTCTTCTCCAGTCGGACAGCAACACCAGCTTCCTGCGAGCGGCGAGGGCAGGGAACCTCGACAAGGTTCTGGAGTACCTGAAGGGTGGAGTGGACATCAGCACATGCAATCAGGTAAGAGACTAGTGCACACACACACAACAACAACACACACACACACACACACACACACACACACACACACATGATCAAACACACTTTCAGACCAGGAAAAACGGGTGAAGCCTGCCTGTTCATATGACCCCATTCATGAATACCTGAGTTACGTTACAGGACAAGTCATTTGTTTGTTTTGATAGTGCTGTTCTTTGGTCTCTGTGACGGTGGGTCTCTGTAGAGCCACAATGTCTGCCAGTCCTCTCCCCAGTCACCCAGTCCTCTCCCCAGTCACCCAGTCCTCTCCCCAGTCACCCAGTCCTCTCCCCAGTCACCCAGTCCTCTCCCCAGTCACCCAGTCCTCTCCCCAGTCACCCAGTCTTCTCCCCAGTCACCCAGTCCTCTCCCCAGTCACCCAGTCCTCTCCCCAGTCACCCAGTCCTCTCCCCAGTCACCCAGTCCTCTCCCCAGTCACCCAGTCCTCTCCCCAGTCACCCAGTCCTCTCCCCAGTCACCCAGTCCTCTCCCCAGTCACCCAGTCCTCTCCCCAGTCACCCAGTCCTCTCCCCAGTCACCCAGTCCTCTCCCCAGTCACCCAGTCCTCTCCCCAGTCACCCAGTCCTCTCCCCAGTCACCCAGTCACCCAGGCCTCTCCTATCATTCGCCTCCTGTTCAATAACTCATTTAGCTCTTGCGAGATCGTGTGTTTGATCATCAGTCTTAATGCCAATCCATCTACAGTGACAGGGTGACCAGGGTGTTGCTGTTCTATCTCTGTCAGGAAGGAAGAAGGCTTACTAAACTGTATGTGTGTTACCGAAACATTACTCAACTATGTAGCAAAAATATATTGCTCTTTGGGAGCTGTGGCAACCACATCATGTGTGTAATGTGCTCAGTGTGGATTGGGCTGTTAGTGATTAATTACAAAACATTTGACTATTTGGCTGTATTCCTAATCCCTACACTCTAGCTCTCTACAATTAACATTGTTCTCAGATTAAGAGAGGGATTGGCCCAGTCTTCCTGAGGACTGTGTTTTGGAGTTCTCTCTAAAATTGAATCATTGTCACCTTGAAGGGGACTGTCAGGATGATTACATTAGGAGTAAAGAGCCTCTGTCATTCTTTGCTCTGGCAAGGTTCTACTTTAAGGTAACACTGCTATGTCTGACAATAGCTTTCACCGAGCAAATTCAGCGCTGGAAATGGCAATGTGCTTTGTACTCCAGGCAGGTTTCTTGTATGATGATTATGTTAGTAAGATTGTGCTACTGCTAATATTGACATTGACAAATCAATGAATTAATAACGTCTAGATCCATTACTCTGAGTCCATCACTCTGGCCTCTCATAAATTCACCATGCATTTCCCTCAGGTAAAATAAACAGAATGGATAGATGGAGGGAGGGAGGGATAAAGAGGTTAGGGGGAGGAGTGTCTCTCTCTCTCTCTCTCTCTCTCTCTCTCTCTCTCTCTCTCTCTCTCTCTCTCTCTCTCTCTCTCTCTCTCTCTCTCTCTCGACATCTGACATGATTCCATGTGCTTTGATTCAGTGATCTGGGCTAGCGCTCTATAATGTCAGGAACAGAAAGATTTCTGCTTCAAAAGCAAAGTCAGGTTTCCAAGTCAGCAAGTTGGCTAACAGTGCAGATCCACTAATACACTCTTATCTTACCTCTATACTGATCTATTATCTTACCTATATACTGATCTATTATCTTATCTCTATACTGATCTATTATCTTACCTCTATACTGATCTATTATCTTACCTCTATACTGATCTATTATCTTACCTCTATACTGATCTATTATCTTACCCCTCTATACTGATCTATTATCTTACCCCTCTATACTGATCTATTATCTTACCTCTATACTGATCTATTATCTTACCTCTATACTGATCTATTATCTTACCTCTATACTGATCTATTATCTTACCTCTATACTGATCTATTATCTTACCTCTATACTGATCTATTATCTTACCTCTATACTGATCTATTATCTTACCTCTATACTGATCTATTATCTTACCTCTATACTGATCTATTATCTTACCTCTATACTGATCTATTATCTTACCCCTCTATACTGATCTATTATCTTACCTCTATACTGATCTATTATCTTACCTCTATACTGATCTATTATCTTACCTCTATACTGATCTATTATCTTACCTCTATACTGATCTATTATCTTACCTCTATACTGATCTATTATCTTACCCCTCTATACTGATCTATTATCTTACCTCTATACTGATCTATTATCTTACCTCTATACTGATCTATTATCTTACCTCTATACTGATCTATTATCTTACCCCTCTATACTGATCTAATATCTTACCTCTATACTGATCTATTATCTTACCTCTATACTGATCTATTATCTTACCTCTATACTGATCTATTATCTTACCTCTATACTGATCTATTATCTTACCTCTATACTGATCTATTATCTTACCTCTATACTGATCTATTATCTTACCTCTATACTGATCTATTATCTTACCTCTATACTGATCTATTATCTTACCTCTATACTGATCTATTATCTTACCTCTATACTGATCTATTATCTTACCTCTATACTGATCTATTATCTTACCTCTATACTGATCTATTATCTTACCCTAGCCCTCCTATACCTGTATCCTCTCTGGTCACTCCCCTCCCTCCCCTCCCCTTATCCAATGCCCGGACACCCCCACCCCACCCCCTCCCTCTCTATCCATAGTCCGGTTGCCCCTCCCCTCCTTGAATCTGTAACCGTAGAACAGTGACCTTCACACAGTGACAAGGACCTTGACGAATTGGAGAGATAGGAACTGCGTGGGTGTAAGGCAGAGACAGAGATGGAGAGGAGAGGAGAGACAGGACCCGATTCACTAACATCTACTGTGGGTTCATATATCATATGACAGGTAGAATCAATGGGTTGACGGGCGTGAATGTGGAATCTGATGGTCTAGTGATCGGGTATCAGTTAGCAAGCTGGAACAATCTCAAGGTGTTCTGTATTGTTACACCGTTAAGTGGCTGACATGTACATGTATCGGCAATGCAATTTTGCGAAGTGGATCACAGTGACCAATAATCTGTGTCAGTCATCCTAGCAACCAGCAAGTACAAAGATCTACAGTATGTCAGTCATCCCTAGCAACCAGCGATCACTCCACCACTCGCATACCAATGCATTGCCATACAGTAATGATAACATCCATGTACTGTATGTCAGGTAGTGGATCTGACTGCTGCCAGATAGATAGTGGTTGTTACTGTTTTCGTGTGGGGCTGAAGCCATCTGATCATCCATCCCCTTGACCTTCATCATCAGTGTCCAGCCTCCTCACTCAACCAGACTACTACTACAGTACACTACACCACACTACACTACACACCTGTTACCCTGTTACCCTGTTACCCTGTTACCCTGTTACCCTGTTACCCTGTTTCTCCATTACCCCTGTTAACCCTGTTACCCTGTTACCCTGTTACCCTGTTACCCCGTTACCCTGTTACCCCTGTTAACCCTGTTACCCTGTTACCCCGTTACCCTGTTACCCTGTTACCCCGTTACCCTGTTACCCTGTTACCCCGTTACCCTGTTACCCTGTTACCCCGTTACCCTGTTACCCTGTTACCCTGTTACTCCATTACCCCTGTTAACCCTGTTGCCCTGTTAACCCTGTTACCCTGTTACCCCTGTTACCCTGTTACCCCTGTTACCCTGTTACCCCGTTACCCTTTTACCCTGTTACCCTGTTACCCCGTTACCCTGTTACCCTGTTACTCCATTACCCCTGTTAACCCTGTTACCCTGTTACCCTGTTACCCCGTTACCCTGTTACCCCTGTTAACCCTGTTACCCCGTTACCCTGTTACCCCGTTACCCCGTTACCCTGTTACCCCGTTACCCTTTTACCCTGTTACCCCGTTACCCCGTTACCCTGTTACCCTGTTACCCCGTTACCCTGTTACCCCTGTTAACCCTGTTACCCCGTTACCCTGTTACCCCGTTACCCTTTTACCATGTTACCCTGTTACCCCGTTACCCTGTTACCCTGTTACCCTGTTACTCCATTACCCCTGTTACCCTGTTACCCCGTTACCCTGTTACCCATGTTAACCCTGTTACCCCGTTACCCTGTTACCCCGTTACCCTGTTACCCTGTTACCCCGTTACCCTTTTACCCCGTTACCCTGTTACCCCTGTTACCCTGTTTCTCCATTTCCCCTGTTACCCCGTTACCCTGTTACCCCTGATAACCCCGTTACCCTGTTACCCCTGTTACCCCTGTTACCCTGTTACCCTGTTACCCTGTTACCCTGTTACCCCTGTTACCCTGTTACCCCTGTTACCCTGTTACCCTGTTACCCCTGTGTCCCTGTTACCCTGTTACTCCATTACTCCTGTTAACCCTGTTACCCTGTTACCCTGTTAACCCTGTTACCCTGTTACCCTGTTACTCCATTACCCCTGTTAACCCTGTTACCCTGTTACCATGTTACCCTGTTACCCCGTTACCCTGTTACCCTGTTACCCCGTTACCCTGTTACCCTGTTACCCTGTTACCCCGTTACCCTGTTACCCTGTTACCCCGTTACCCTTTTACCCTGTTACCCCGTTACCCTTGTACCCCGTTACCCTGTTACCCTGTTACCCCTGTTAGCCCTGTTACCCCAGTTACCCCTCCGACTGTAAACTTTTAACTGCCTTGCGATGAGTAAGCCATCCATTTATTATGGCACTATAGTCCATAATGATAACTCCTTATATCATAACTCTTTATCTGCATGTTGATTAGTTGGTATGTATGCTGGTTGTGACTGCTGCAATGCCCCTTGGGAATACTCTCTTCTATGGCTGTTGCGGTGACAACAGTCAAATTCCACGTGATCGTTGAGTCACGGTAATCTCCTCTTATACACTCTGGACATGAGTTGGTAGTACCCAACTCACTAACGACCATCAGGACACTAATGGCCTGGTACTCAGGGCTCTATTGGCCCTCTAACCATCAGGTCCTAATGGCCTGGTACTCAGGGCTCTATTGGCCCACTAATGGCCTGGTACTCAGGGCTCTATTGGCCCTCTAATGGCCTGGTACTCAGGGCTCTATTGGCCCTCTAATGGCCTGGTACTCAGGGCTCTATTGGCCCTCTAATGGCCTGGTACTCAGGGCTCTATTGGCCCTCTAATGGCCTGGTACTCAGGGCTCTATTGGCCCTCTAATGGCCTGGTACTCAGGGCTCTATTGGCCCTCTAATGGCCTGGTACTCAGGGCTCTATTGGCCCACTAATGGCCTGGTACTCAGGGCTCTATTGGCCCTCTAATGGCCTGGTACTCAGGGCTCTATTGTCCCTCTAATGGCCTGGTACTCAGGGCTCTATTGGCCCTCTAACCATCAGGTCCTAATGGCCTGGTACTCAGGGCTCTATTGGCCCTCTAATGGCCTGGTACTCAGGGCTCTATTGGCCCTCTAATGGCCTGGTACTCAGGGCTCTATTGGCCCTCTAATGGCCTGGTACTCAGGGCTCTATTGTCCCTCTAATGGCCTGGTACTCAGGGCTCTATTGGCCCTCTAATGGCCTGGTACTCAGGGCTCTATTGGCCCTCTAATGGCCTGGTACTCAGGGCTCTATTGGCCCTCTAATGGCCTGGTACTCAGGGCTCTATTGGCCCTCTAATGGCCTGGTACTCAGGGCTCTATTGGCCCTCTAATGGCCTGGTACTCAGGGCTCTATTGGCCCTCTAATGGCCTGGTACTCAGGGCTCTATTGGCCCTCTAATGGCCTGGTACTCAGGGCTCTATTGGCCCTCTAATGGCCTGGTACTCAGGGCTCTATTGGCCCTCTAATGGCCTGGTACTCACGGCTCTATTGGCCCTCTAATGGCCTGGTACTCAGGGCTCTATTGGCCCTCTAATGGCCTGGTACTCAGGGCTCTATTGGCCCTCTAATGGCCTGGTACTCAGGGCTCTATTGGCCCTCTAATGGCCTGGTACTCAGGGCTCTATTGGCCCTTTAATTGCCTGGTACTCAGGGCTCTATTGGCCCTCTAATTGCCTGGTACTCAGGGCTCTATTGGCCCTCTAATGGCCTGGTACTCAGGGCTCTATTGTCCCTCTAATGGCCTGGTACTCAGGGCTCTATTGGCCCTCTAATGGCCTGGTACTCAGGGCTCTATTGGCCCTCTAATGGCCTGGTACTCAGGGCTCTATTGGCCCTCTAATGGCCTGGTACTCAGGGCTCTATTGGCCCTCTAATGGCCTGGTACTCAGGGCTCTATTGGCCCTCTAATGGCCTGGTACTCAGGGCTCTATTGGCCCTCTAATGGCCTGGTACTCAGGGCTCTATTGGCCCTCTAATGGCCTGGTACTCAGGGCTCTATTGGCCCTCTAATGGCCTGGTACTCAGGGCTCTATTGGCCCTCTAATGGCCTGGTACTCAGGGCTCTATTGGCCCTCTAATTGCCTGGTACTCAGGGCTCTATTGGCCCTCTAATGGCCTGGTACTCAGGGCTCTATTGGCCCTCTAACCACTCTGACTTCAATGTAAATGCAATCGAAAATAACATCAAACACTTATCATCAAAACAGTATCATGCTTTTAAAACTCACCTCACTGTGATTGATCAATTTGAAGAAAGAATTTCAACAGCAGGTTGAAACTGAGTGGAAAACATGGTCGTGTTGGATGTTGTTTCAAAGCCTAACACAACGAAATGGACAGCGCTTTCTAAGGTGATGATTAATTCAAAACACTCATGCAAATTGGAGTTTGCATAAGCATAGGCCTATATATGAGCCCAAGCCCAGGAAAAAAACATTATTAAAATAATGATAGTGCCATTATACAATACATAGCTTACCGCATATTACACATGGCAGAAAAACATTTAAAAAAATACTGATTTAAGTTATCTTTGGTACATAATTGGTCTAGCCTAAACAAATTCAGAGTTAGCCTACAAGTATAATTAATTTGTGTTTGGTTTTGAATAGCCTATTAATACCCTGCCTCCCGAGTGGCGCAGTGGTCTAAGGCTGTCCATTAGAGATCCTGGTTCAAATCCAGGCTCTGTCGTAGCCGGCCACGACCGGAAGACCCATGGGACGGCGCACAATTGGTAGGGGAGGGAATGGCCGGCAGGGATGTAGCTCAGTTGGTAGAGCATGGCGTTTGCAACACCAGGGTTGTGGGTTCGATGCCCACAGGGGGCCAGTATGAAAAAAATAAAGGAATATAATGTATGCACTCACTAACTGTAAGTCGCTCTGGATAAGAGGCGGCAGGTAGCTTAGTGGTTAAGAGCGTTGTGCCAGTAACCGAAAGGTCGCTGGTTCTAATCCCTGAGCCAACTAGGTGAAAAATCTGTTGATGTGCCCTTGAGCAAGGCACTTAACACTAATTGCTCCTGTAAGTCGCTCTGGATAAGAGTGTCTGCTAAATAATGTAAATGTAAATAAGATCATCTGCTAAATGACTAAAATGTAATAGGACATTTTTAAAAATATTTCCATAATTAATAGGCTGACACATTACCTTTCCATCTCCTCTTTATCCTTCAATCCTTTACATTTTTACATTTTAGTCATTTAGCAGACGCTCTTATCCAGAGCGACTTACAGGAGCAATTAGGGTTAAGTGCCTTAAGGGCACATCGACAGATTTTTCACCTAGTCGGCTCGGGGATTAGAACCAGCGACCTTTCGGTTACTGGCACAACGCTCTTACCCACTAAGCTACCTGCCGCCCCAGACCAAAGCAATTGGAACTTAAACTGTTACAGTGAATGCATGGAAGGATGTGGGTTTGAGAGTGAAAAGAAACACAGATTTGTTAAAAACAAATTATGAAAATAAAGAGTAAAGCGGAGTGGTTTGTAATATGGCAGATCATATGAAGAGGGTGGACTTGAAGGGAAATGTTGAGAGAAGGGGGAAGTCCTTGAGCTGTCTGTGTGGGCTAGATCACCGGTCCATCATGCTGAGGATCATCTCAGGGGTGAGATGATCCTTTTACACTGATCCGTTTACACTCTACCTTCAGTACGGTATTGGGGCAAGGCCCAACCAATTACACAGTACTAAAACAGAAATAGAGCTTGTTTTTGCTGTGATGTGAGGACAAGCTAAGTGAACAGGTGGTGCACCCTTCTGCTTCCTTTATTGAGCGCGCAGAGAGAGGGGCTGTCAACAGTTTAATGAAATATGTTTTGTTGTTAAAACATGTTACTGTCAATGTTCCCGAACAGATTTCACTTGGTTTCCCAAATTAAGCACTGGGTAGCTGCAGGAACAGGGTTGGAGAGCCCATGGCATGCAGAGCACTGGGTAGCTGCAGGAACAGGGTTGGAGAGCCCATGGCATGCAGAGTTTGGGCGGAATATCACCTGTCACACAGCGAAATAACCGGAGCAGCCTACCCAACATGAGTGAAAAAACGTACAGGCTGGAAAGTGGCCTCCATTCACTAATCGAGGTCATACGGATGACATGTATTTTTTGTCTTGACCCTGTTCCTGCCTATTTAATAATGGGTCATTCTAAATCTAAACTAATTGTATATCTTACTATAAAATCATATAGTATAAAATAATGGCATGGGACTTATAAGCATATCTTGTCTATGGCATGGTGCATAGCCAGATAACATACAGTAGGCCAACTCAGGGATCCCCGCCAAGGAGAATTATCCCTGCTGTTAAACCACCTCCCTTCGTCCCTCCCTCCCTCCCTCCATGGGGGCAAACGACAGAGGCAGCCATTCATCTCTGAAGTCCATAGAGAGGGACTTTTAAAAAAACGACTGCTCCGTTCCATTTGGGTAGTGACAGGTGTTGAGGTGCTATAGCACCCTGTCTGGCTGGCATTGAGTTATTCCCAATGCCATCTCTGAGGAGGACGTTTGTTAAACAAGGACAGGTTCAAAGGTGTACATTCTACAGGGAGTTTGTTTACACTCTACCTTCAGTACGGTATTGGGGCAAGGCCCAACCAATTACACAGTACTAAAACAGAAATAGAGCTTGTTTTTGCTGTGATGTGAGGACAAGCTAAGGGAACAGGTGGTGCACCCTTCTGCGTCAAATGCAGCAAGTATTTCTGCCTTCCTCTCTGTTATACAACAAGCTCCTTCAGGGCAGAAAACATCCCATACTACTCTTGTAGAATATATTACACACTTATTTTGTATACAACTGTAGAGTAGACCCATTTATTCTCACTACCAGTCCTAAGCATAGTTTCCCCATCCATAGGGGGCCTTGCTGTAAGTACAGGGGCCCTCTGGAGCAGTTCAGTTCAGTATAAGCAGGGCCCGCGTGACAGTCTGTTTGGGCTGACCAGGCTACAGAGGAGATTACTTATCGACTGAGTGGCCCTTTTTAAACAGCGGACATATGCTCCCTGGTGAAAGAGTAATTGAATCAGTGCTCGGTCACTGACACTCGCCCCCTGGGCCACAAGACAGAGTAGTATAACCATATAACTTCTCCTTCTGCTGTTCTTGTACACATACAGTATATACAGTATATATATAATATCTAACAATACACAACAATACACACATATCTAAAAAGTACAATAATTGAATTAAAAAATATATAAATATTATGACGAGCAATGTCGGAGTCTGGAGTGTAAATATATATTTACACAAAGTAAAGGAATGGAATTAAGAAATATAGAAATATTAGGACGAGCAAACAATCACCCACATGCTCTTAAGGAAATCGTGAATGTCATGGATACAGTGGGGAAAAAAAGTATTTAGTCAGCCACCAATTGTGCAAGTTCTCCCACTTAAAAATATGAGAGAGGCCTGTAATTTTCATCATAGGTACACGTCAACTATGACAGACAAAATGAGAAAAAAAATCCAGAAAATCACATTGTAGGATTTTTAATGAATTTATTTGCAAATTATGGTGGAAAATAAGTATTTGGTCAATAACAAAAGTTTCTCAATACTTTGTTATATACCCTTTGTTGGCAATGACACAGGTCAAACGTTTTCTGTAAGTCTTCACAAGGTTTTCACACACTGTTGCTGGTATTTTGGCCCATTCCTCCATGCAGATCTCCTCTAGAGAAGTGATGTTTTGGGGCTGTCGCTGGGCAACACAGACTTTCAACTCCCTCCAAAGATTTTCTATGGGGTTGAGATCTGGAGACTGGCTAGGCCACTCCAGGACCTTGAAATGCTTCTTACGAAGCCACTCCTTCGTTGCCCAGGCGGTGTGTTTGGGATCATTGTCATGCTGAAAGACCCAGCCACATTTCATCTTCAATGCCCTTGCTGATGGAAGGAGGTTTTCACTCAAAATCTCACGATACATGGCCCCATTCATTCTTTCCTTTACACGGATCAGTCGTCCTGGTCCCTTTGCAGAAAAACAGCCCCAAAGCATGATGTTTCCACCCCCATGCTTCACAGTAGGTATGGTGTTCTTTGGATGCAACTCAGCATTCTTTGTCCTCCAAACACGACGAGTTGAGTTTTTACCAAAAAGTTATATTTTGGTTTCATCTGACCATATGACATTCTCCCAATCCTCTTCTGGATCATCCAAATGCACTCTAGCAAACCTCAGACGGGCATGGACATGTACTGGCTTAAGCAGGGGGACACGTCTGGCACTGCAGGATTTGAGTCCCTGGCGGCGTAGTGTGTTACTGATGGTAGGCTTTGTTACTTTGGTCCCAGCTCTCTGCAGGTCATTCACTAGGTCCCCCCGTGTGGTTCTGGGATTTTTGCTCACCGTTCTTGTGATCATTTTGACCCCACGGGGTGAGATCTTGCGTGGAGCCCCAGATCGAGGGAGATTATCAGTGGTCTTGTATGTCTTCCATTTCCTAATAATTGCTCCCACAGTTGATTTCTTCAAACCAAGCTGCTTACCTATTGCAGATTCCGTCTTCCCAGCCTGGTGCAGGTCTACAATTTTGTTTCTGGTGTCCTTTGACAGCTCTTTGGTCTTGGCCATAGTGGAGTTTGGAGTGTGACTGTTTGAGGTTGTGGACAGGTGTCTTTTATACTGATAACAAGTTCAAACAGGTGCCATTAATACAGGTAACGAGTGGAGGACAGAGGAGCCTCTTAAAGAAGAAGTTACAGGTCTGTGAGAGCCAGAAATCTTGCTTGTTTGTACGTGACCAAATACTTATTTTCCACCATAATTTGCAAATAAATTCATTAAAAATCCTACAATGTGATTTTCTGGATTTTTTTCCCTCAATTTGTCTGTCATAGTTGACGTGTACCTATGATGAAAATTACAGGCCTCTCTCATCTTTTTAAGTGGGAGAACTTGCACAATTGGTGGCTGACTAAATACTTTTTTTCCCCACTGTACATTAGAACTAGTAGATATATGGAGGCTTAAATATCCTGATCTAGTGAGATATACATGGCGGAGACTCAATCAAGCTAGTCGTCTTGACTTCTTTCTTATCTCATTCTCGTTGGCACCAAAAGTTTAAAAAGTGTTGATAGGGGACAGAATGTGGTCGGCCCATCATATAATTGGCATATACATTACTCTTACTGAATTTCCACATGGGCGAGGATATTGGAAATTTAATCAAAGCCTATTGGATAATAATTTATTTTTAACTAGGACAAAGGAACTTATAACTGACTTTTTCCGACATAACATAGGTACAGCAAATCCCCTTATTGTATGGGACACCTTTAAATGTGCCTTTAGAGGCCATGCAATTCAGTACTCATCTCGAAAACAAAAGCAATTTAGGTCAAAAGAGTTTATATTAACAAAGGAAATAGAAAGTCTAACAGAACAGATAGATGGCAATAAAAACTGTAACATAGAGGCTCAGAATAAATTAGAGGAAAAACAAAAAGAAATGGAGAAACTTATTCAAGAAAGATCAAGTTTAATATATTATAAAAATAAAGCAAACTGGATGGAATATGTGGAAAAATGCACCAAATTATTTTTTTTATCTTCAACATAGGAATGCTACCAAAAATAATTTCATGAAACTGGTTACAATTGATGGAGTAACCCATGATTCACCAAATGATATTTTGAAGGAGGAAACAAAGTACTATAAGCATATGTTTTCGTTTCAGTCGCCTCCATCTCCTCTAACTGAAGCTAATTGTAGAGATTTTTTTTCTATTGATAATGTAAAATTAACAGCCATACAGAAAGACTCATGTGAAGGTGAAATTACAGAGGAGGAACTTCTGGATGCAATTAAAGACTTTAAGGCCGGAAAAACTCAAGGGTTGGATGGCATACCAGTCGAGGACCGTTATTAGCATGTTTTAACCACTCCTATGTAAATTGTAGTTTATCTGACACTCAAGAAGAAGGTCTGATCTCATTATTACTGAAACAGGATACAAGTGGAAAATATAAAGATCCAGTCCATTTATAAAATTGGAGGCCCCTTACACTTCAGTGTTGTGATGCAGAAATTCTAGCAAAATATATAGCGCATAGAATTAAAAAGGTATTGTCGGATATTATTCATTCTAATCAGACAGGTTTTTTACATGGAAGATACATTGGAGATAATATAAGGCAAGTATTGGAAACAATAGAACATTATGGAAAATCGGAGAAACCAGGCCTGCTATTTATAGCAGACTTCGAAAAGGCATTTGATAAAGTACGACTGGGGTTTATTTATAAATGCCTGGAGCATTTCAATTTTGATGAATCTCTTATAAAATGAGTCAAAATCATGTATAGTAACCCCAGGTGTAAAATAGTAAATAATGGCTATTTCTCAGAAAGTTTTAAACTGTCAAGAGGAGTGAAACAAGTTTGTACACTATTGGCATATCTATTTATTATGGCCATCGAAATGTTAGCTATTAAAATCAGATCCAACAATAATATCAGGGATTTAGAAATCCAGGTCTTAAAAACAAAGGTGTCATTGTACGCTGATGATTCATGTTTTCTTTTAAATCCACAACTAGAATCACTCCACAGCCTCATAGAGGATCTAGATACATTTTCTAACCTCTCTGGATTACAACCAAATTATGACAAATGTACTATATTACGTATTGGATCAATAAAAAATAAAAAATTTACATTACCATGTAGTTTACCAATAAAATGGTCTGATGGTGATGTGGATATACTCGGACTACATATCCCAAAGGAAATAAATGATCTCACTTCAATAAATTATAATAGAAAGTTAGCAAAAATAGATAAGATCTTGCTACCATGGAAAGGTGGGTGCCTGTCAATTTGTGGAAAAAGCACCCTGATTAGCTCTTTAGTATTATCCCAGTTTACCTATTTGCTTATGGTCTTGCCTACGCCTAGCGAACAGTTTTTTAAATTATATGAGAAAAAAATATTCCATTTTATTTGGAACGGCAAGCCAGACAAAATTAAACAGGCCTATTTATATAATGAATATGAATTCGGAGGACAGAAATTATTAAATATTAAAGCATTAGACCTATCACTAAAAGCTTCAGTCATACAAAAGTTATACTTAAATCCGAACTGGTTCTCTAGCAAATTAGTAAGATTGTCTCACCCAATGTTCAAGAATGGCCTTTATTCAGATTACAACCACTCACTTTCAGTTATTTGAAAAGGAAATCATCTCCCAGATATCACTATTTCTAAAACAAGCCATAGAAAGTTGGTTGCAATTTCAATTTAATCCTCCAGAAACGACAGAACAAATAATGCAAAAAATATTGTGGTTAAACTCAAATATACTAATTGACAAAAAAACATTTTTTTGACAAAATGTTTTAAAAAGGTATAATCTTTGTAAATTATATCATCGGTAGGACTGGTGGAGTTATGTCGCACATGCAGCTAGCAAAAACATATGGAAATGTCTGCTCTACACAAAATTACAACCAAATAATTGCAGCCTTACCGCAAAAAATGGAAGAGGAAAGTGGAAGGGGGAGAAAGTAAGGAACTTATCTGTCGGCCTTGCATTAAAGAACATAATTGGTTAAGGAAAACTTTGATAAATAAAAAAGTATATCAGTTTAATTTAAGGACCAAAGGATTGACAGCCATCCTATATAGATTGCAAAATAGTTGGGAAGAGATTTTTGACGTACCGATCCCATGGCATAGTGTTTATGAACTGAAACGCAAAACGACACCGGATTCAAAACTTAGAATCTTTCAATTTAAATTATTATATAGAATTCTTGCTACCAATAGAATGTTATTTATATGGGGGATACAATCTTCCCAGCTCTGCAGATTTTGCTGCGAAGAGACAGAATCATTAGATCATTTGTTTTGGTACTGTCCATTTGTAGCTTGTTTTTGGACACAGGTCCAGGAATGGCTAAAGGATTGCAATATTTACCTGGAGCTAACCCTGCAGATAGCACTACTGCGTGATCTGAAAAGTCATAGTCAATCGATCAACAACATAATAATACTATTAGCAAAAAAAATTATTTTCAATTCTCAATCTGTAGAAACAATGAGAATAGAAAGGTTCAGAACTTTTGTAAGACATCATAGTACAGTTGAAATATATATGGCAAATAGAAATCCTATATGGATGGTGTTAAAAGATAGATGGGAGGTGTTGAATGGAATTGAAGGATGGGACTAATAACAACTAACAACAAACAATAACAAGATAACTAATAATGTAGGCACGCTGTGTCCATAATAAGTGTATTGGTTGTAGGTTGGGAGCTTTTGTGAAGGAGCACAGTTAGAAAGATATGGCATATAGAAGCAAACCGGATGGACATCATGAAAATGATCGGAGAGGTTGAGAGTAGAAGAAGTTCAGGAGAAAGAACAAACAAAATGTAATTATTGTAAAATTGACTGTGTCCATAAAATGTAGATAGTAAGTATAAACTGGAAGTAGAGGCCTAAGCATTGTTGTTCACTAGTTTACTCCAAGTAGGGAAAGGGTGGCGGGGTTGGAAAGTAATAAAGGGGAATATACACTGCTCAAAAAAACAAAGGGAACACTAAAATAACACATCCTAGATCTGAATGAATGAAATAATCTTATTAAATACTTTTTTCTTTACATAGTTGAATGTGCTGACAACAAAATCACACCAAAATTATCAATGGAAATCAAATTTATCAACCCATGGAGGTCTGGATTTGGAGTCACCCTCAAAATTAAAGTGGAAAACCACACTACAGGCACACCGCCCCAACAGATCCACAGATGATGCAATATCTATTGCACTCCACACTGCCCTTTCCCACCTGGACAAGAGGAACGCCTACGTGAGAATGCTATTCATCGACTACAGCTCTGCATTCAACACCATAGTGCCCTCTAAGCTCATCACTAAGCTAAGGATCCTGGGACTAAACACCTCCCTCTGCAACTGGATCCTGGACTTCCTGACGGGCCGCCCCCAGGTGGTAAGGGTAGGTAACAACACATCTGCCACACTGATCCTCAACACGGGGGCCCCTCAGGGGTGCGTGCTCAGTCCCCTCCTGTACTCTCTGTTCACCCATGACTGCATGGCCAGGCACGACTCCAACACCATCATTAAGTTTGCCGACGACACAACAGTGGTAGGCCTGATCACCGACAACGATGAGACAGCCTATAGAGAGAGAGAGAGTGTGTATATGTATATGTGTATGTATGTGTGTGTGTGTATGTGTGTATATGTATATGTGTATGTATGTGTGTATATATATATATACAGTGGGGAGAACAAGTATTTGATACACTGCCAATTTTGCAGGTTTTCCTACTTACAAAGCATGTAGAGGTCTGTAATTTTTATCATAGGTACACTTCAACTGTGAGAGACGGAATCTAAAACAAAAATCCAGAAAATCACATTGTATGATTTTTAAGTAATTAATTAGCATTTTATTGCATGACATAAGTATTTGATCACCTACCAACCAGTAAGAATTCCGGCTCTCACAGACCTGTTAGTTTTTCTTTAAGAAGCCCTCCTGTTCTCCACTCATTACCTGTATTAACTGCACCTGTTTGAACTCGTTACCCGTATAAAAGACACCTGTCCACACACTCAATCAAACAGACTCCAACCTCTCCACAATGGCCAAGACCAGAGAGCTGTGTAAGGACATCAGGGATAAAATTGTAGACCTGCACAAGGCTGGGATAGGCTACAGGACAATAGGCAAGCAGCTTGGTGAGAAGGCAACAACTGTTGGCACAATTATTAGAAAATGGAAGAAGTTCAAAATGACGGTCAATCACCCTCGGTCTGGGGCTCCATGCAAGATCTCACCTCGTGGGGCATCAATGATAATGAGGAAGGTGAGGGATCAGCCCAGAACTACACGGCAGGACCTGGTCAATGACCTGAAGAGAGCTGGGACCACAGTCTCAAAGAAAACCATTAGGAACACACTATGCCGTCATGGATTAAAATCCTGCAGCGCACGCAAGGTCCCCCTGCTCAAGCCAGCGCATGTCCAGGCCCGTCTGAAGTTTGCCAATGACCATCTGGATGATCCAGAGGAGAAATGGGAGAAGGTCATGTGGTCTGATGAGACAAAAATATAGCTTTTTGGTCTAAACTCCACTCGCCGTGTTTGGAGGAAGAAGAAGGATGAGTACAACCCCAAGAACACCATCCCAACCGTGAAGCATGGAGGTGGAAACATCATTCTTTGGGGATGCTTTTCTGCAAAGGGGACAGGATGACTGCACCGTATTGAGGGGAGGATGGATGGGGCCATGTATCGCGAGATCTTGGCCAACAACCTCCTTCCCTCAGTAAGAGCATTGAAGATGGGTCGTGGCTGGGTCTTCCAGCATGACAACGACCCAAAACACACAGCCAGGGCAACTAAGGAGTGGCTCCGTAAGAAGCATCTCAAGGTCCTGGAGTGGCCTAGCCAGTCTCCAGACCTGAACCCAATAGAAAATCTTTGGAGGGAGCTGAAAGTCCGTATTGCCCAGCGACAGCCACGAAACCTGAAGGATCTGGAGAAGGTCTGTATGGAGGAGTGGGCCAAAATCCCTGCTGCAGTGTGTGCAAACCTGGTCAAGACCTACAGGAAACGTATGATCTCTGTAATTGCAAACAAAGATTTCTGTACCAAATATTACGTTCTGCTTTTCTGATGTATCAAATACTTATGTCATGCAATAAAATGCAAATGAATTACTTAAAAATCATACAATGTGATTTTCTGGATTTTTGTTTTAGATTCCGTCTCTCACAGTTGAAGTGTACCTATGATACAAATTACAGACCTCTACATGCTTTGTAAGTAGGAAAACCTGCAAAATCGGCAGTGTATCAAATACTTGTTCTCCCCACTGTATATATAACATGGGGGATTGGAAGTGATGCAGACAATTACATTGATGGAAGTTACAATCTATCTGCAATATTAAGCTGATCTACCCCCAAATAATAAAAAAATCATAATAATAAAATACAAATAAATATTAGGACGAGCAATGTCGGAGTCCGGAGTGTAAATATATATATATATATACTCTGGACTCCGACATTGCTCGTCCTAATATTTCTATATTTCTTAATTCCATTCCGTTACTTTTTAGATTTGTGTGTATTGTTGTGTATTGTTAGATACTGTACTGTTGGAGCTAGGAACACAAGCATTTTGCTAAACCCGCAATAACATCTGCTAAATATGTGTATGCAACCAATAAAATGTGATTTGATTGTGTTGTAGTGAGAGCATTGTGAGTGACTACTAGGTCTAGTCTTCTTTCCCATCATTAGACTGCAAGAGGGCAATTCATGGGGGAAATAATAGTAGCCATGCTTTCCTTTCATCATCTCCTTCTCACTGGCCAACCTCTCTTTACCTCCCGCCCCTTCATTTCTCTGCTCTCTCATTGGCTCCGTCCGACATGTCTATTCTGTCAATCATCCCCTCATATTGTGGTGTTTTGGGAATTAACGCTTGGGTTCCTTAATCCGCAGGGTAATCCGCCCAGAGTGATATTGAAATGTAATCTTCATTTCTCTCCTTCCCAGGCATTTAGGATCTATTTATAGCCCCAACAACAATATTTTAGTAGGATCAGGACCGCACTTATACAGAGGGAAATCACCCAGTCTTATGCCAAGTTGAACTGGGACCAGTTAGTATATCTGTCTTGATATATCTGAGTTAGTCTTGGACGGATGTTCTGATCTATGGTCAGGTCTTATGGGATGTCTGGAAAGATATGTAGTAGGCGTGGGTGGTATCCAGATTGTCATACCTTCATATTGACTTTGTGCCTTACCGGGATATTCAGTAATACCGGCACTGAAAACAAGGGGCGCTATTCTCAAACTGCACTGAGCCTTTGTAATCCGAAGGTTAGCAATGCTAACAGGTATATGTAAAATCTCATAGAGAATGCAAACTAAATGCTAACGGGCACATTGCAAAAATGTTATACAGTCTCTGACCTAAAGTATTTGCAGGACAGACATCCCAGCTCATAAAGTTATGCAAGTAACAAACAAATTCTACTCACAGTTTGTTACACGCACAAAACAAATATTAGACAGCAAGGCTCTTGATCCAGCAGGGGATTCTCTGCTGTTACCAAGCGAAAATGTATTTTGGAAGAAGCTAACCACTTAGCTAGATAGCTAACTAGCTACTAAATTAGCAAATTAAATGCTTAACAGCAGAGCATTTAGCACATTTTAGACAGTTAACTTAATAGTTATTAGATATCAAGCTGGCAAACATTTAGTTGTGAATTCCATACTGTAACTACATCAACAAGGCTCCGGTCTCTAGTCGTTGTGTGCTCGTAAACAAACACCACTTGACTGGGGACTGTTGGTAAGCTTCATAATGAAAAATGATGTGACAGTTGAAATGAAGAACGCAATCTTTTTATCTCCTAACATATTGCACAAGTTGACTTAAGTAGCTACAAATATTCAAATGTATAAAAATAAAAAAACTTCAAAGAAATAGTTTCAATGGTATTGAAACTATTTTCTAATATCCTGGTATACGGTATATACAGTTACCACCCAAGCTTAATAGGTAGACTAGCCATGCATAGATCATAGCAATGCCTGACTGCTGTTTTGGGGACAGTTGCATTCAACGAACAGAATCACACACCACACACCAAGCAAACACACACACACACACACACACATACACACACACACACACACACACACACACACACACACACACACACACACACGAATGCACACACACACACACACACTGCTAGGTTTTATTAATACCACCAGGCCTACATAGTAAATCCTGGACTGGCCCTAGTCCACCACCATCGTGACACGGCACAAATTCTAACCTCCAGTACTGGCTTTGATATACTCACCCCGTCCAGTGTGTGAGTAGCCAACACGGTTTCACAGCCAAGAGAAGGAGGGAGGGAGAGAGAGAGAGAGAGAGAGAGAGAGAGAGAGAGAGAGAGAGAGAGAGAGAGAGAGAGAGAGAGAGAGAGAGAGAGAGAGAGAGAGAGAGAGAGAGAGAGAGAGAGAGAGAGAGAGAGAGAGAGAGAGAGAGAGAGAGAGAGAGAGAGAGAGAGAGAGAGAGAGAGGCTCCATTAGGTTATGGACCTAGAGGTACACCAAGTCACTTCTCTCGTTCTTTTTTCTCTCTTTCGTGTCAATCCTCCATTTTGTTTTGAAGTTGTGTCCCCTCTTCTCTTCTTCCTCAGAATGGGCTCAACGCGTTGCACCTGGCAGCTAAGGAGGGCCACGTGGAGCTGGTCCAGGAGCTGCTGGAGAGAGGCTCGGCTGTGGACTCGTCCACCAAGGTGGGTTCCCTTAACACTCTACCGTATGTGACGCTAGCACAGGTAGGTAGGCTATTGATTCATCCACAACTGAGTAGAGTAAGACTTGTCATGGACTTAGACTTTTGGATTGAAATCAAATATCATAATCAAGTGAAAGTACTCCAAAGATGACATCAGGTTTTGTTTTTCTTCAGCGGTGAAATCTGATTGGTTTGACGCCTAAAGGCAACTGTGCATTGTTTTGGTTTGGTTTGGTTTGGCTTGATGTTTTACTTTCCAACTGGGATAAAATCTTTCAAACAACCCAAAAATGGGATGCATTTCTCAGAAAAGTCTGCTCGTTCATGGTATCGATCTCCAAATGTGGTGCCCAAAACCTGGATCAAGTGTAACACACGGGGTTAACCAGGTCAAAGTCCTGAAATGGCTATAGTCAAACGCTTGCCCTACATTAACCTGACTCTTAACCTTTTCACTACCATACCCAGGGTGGTCAGCCTTATCCCACTGCCCAACACCCAATGCACTGCAACCTAACTGTAACCTAATGCTGTCACATGACTGTGCATTCTAGCTTCAGAGTACTGGGGTGTAGCAGGCAGGAAAGAGGATACAGCTAGATTAAATTTAGATGGAGGTACTAATGCCAAGCTGTGGAAATGGAGAAGGTCTATTCCTTCTAAGCAACTTGTTTGGGTGTCCTGTGACTTGTTAAATGTTGAAACGTAGATTCAACACTTATACAGTTGGTGTTTTTGCCTCGTGGTTGGTGTTTGAATGGCTGGCATGGTGCCATTTGAGGTATTTTTTTGTATTTTATTAGGATCCCCATTAGCTGTTGCAAAAGCAGCAGCTACTCTTCCTGGGGTCCACACAAAACATGAAACATGACATAATACAGCTCAAGGACAGAACTACATAATTTTTTTTTAAAGCACACGTAGCCTACATATCAATACATACACACAAACTATCTAGGTCAAATAGGGGAGAGGCTTTGTGCCGTGAGGTGTTGCTTTATCTGTTTTTTGAAACCAGGTTTGCTGTTTATTTGAGCAATATGAGATGGAACAGAGTTCTATGCAATAATGGCTCTATATAATACAGTACGCTTTCTTGAATTTGTTCTGGATTTGGGGACTGTGAAAAGACCTCTGGTGGCATGTCTGGTGTGGTAAGTGTGTGTGTCAGAGCTGTGTGTAAGTTGACTAAGTAAACAATTTGGGATTTTCAACACATTCATGTTTCTTATAAGAAGAAGATGTGATGCAGTCGGTCTCTCCTCAACTCTTAGCCAAGAGAGACTGGCATGAATAGTATTGATATCAGCCCTCTGATTACAATGAAGAGCAAGATGTGCTGCTCTGTTCTGGGCCAGCTGCAGCTTAACTAGGTCTTTCCTTGCAGCACTGGATCACACGACTGGACAATAATCAAGATTAGACAAAACTAGATCCTGCAGAACTTGTGTCAAAAAAGCAGAACATCTCTTTATTACGGACAGACCTCTCCCCATCTTTACAACCAATGAATCTATATGTTTTGACAATGATGGTTTACAATCTAAGGTAACGCCAAGTAATTTAGTCTCCTCAACTTGTTCAACAGCCACACCATTCATTACCAGATTCAGCTGAGGTCTAGAACTTAGGGAATGATTTGTACCAAATACAATGCTCTTAGTTTTAGAGATGTTCAGGACCAGTTTGTTAGTGGCCAACCATTCCAAAACATACTGGAACTCTTTGTTAAGAGTTTCAGTGACTTGATTAGCTGTGGTTGCTGATGCGTATATGGTTGAATAATCAGCATACATGGACACACATGCTTTGTTTAATGCCAGTGGCAGGTCATTGGTAAAAATAGAAAAAAGTAGAGGGCTTAGAGAGCTGCCCTGAAGTACACCACACACATTTTACATGTTTAACATTAGAGAAGGTTCCATTAATGAAAACCCTCTGTGTTCTATTAGATAGATAGCTCTGAATCCATGATATGGCAGAGGTTGAAAAGCCATATCACAAATGTTTTTTCAACAACAGGTTATGGTCAATAATATCAAAGGCTGCACTGAAATCTAACAGTACAGCTCCCACAATCTTCTTATTATCAATTTCTTTCAACCAATCATCAGTCATTTGTGTCAGTGCAGTACATGTTGAGTGCCCTTCCCTATAAGCATGCTGAAAGTCTGTTGTTAATTTGTTTACAGAGAAATAGAATTGTATTTGGTCAAACACCATTTTTTCCAACAGTTTGCTAAGAGCTGGTAGCAAGCTTATAGGTCTGCTGTTAGAACCAGTAAAGGCCACTTTACCATTCTTGTGTAGCGGAATTACTTTGGCTTCCCTCCAGGCCTGAGGACAAAGACTTTCCTCTAGGCTCAGATTAAAGATATGACAGATAGGAGTGGCTATAGAGTCAGCTACCTTCCTCAGTAGCATTCCATCTAAGTTGTCAATGCCAGGAGGTGTGTCATTATTGATCGAGAACAATAATGTTCCCACCTCTCCCACACTAACTTTACAAAATTCAAACTTGAAATGCTTTTCTTTCATTATTTGTTTTTTTATGGAGGAATACGATGGCTCACTGTTCATTGTTGGCATTTCCTGCCTAAGTTTGCCCACTTTGCCAATGATGTAATCATTTAAATAATTGGCAACATCAAATGGTTTTGTGATGAATAAGCCATCTGATTTGATGAAAGATGGAGTTTAATTTGTCTCTCTGCCCATAATTTCATTTAAAGTACTCCCAAAACATTTCCATAATCCTTTATATCATTGATCTTGGCTTCATAATACAGTTTCTTCTTCTTTTTGTTGAGTTTAGTCACATACTTTCACAATTTACAGTAAGTCAACCAGTCAGATGTGCAACCAGACTTATTAGCCACTCCTTTTGCCACATCTCTTTCAACCATACAGTTTTTCAAATCCTAATCAATCCATGGAGCCTTAACAATTCTAACAGTCAGTTTCCTAACAGGTGCATGTTTATCAATAATTGAAAGAAGCAATTTCATAAATTCATCAAGTGCAGCGTCTTATTAATCACATCAGACCAACAAATATATTTTACATCATCCACATAAGAGTCATAGCAAAATCTTTTGTATGATCTCTTATATATTATTTTAGGCCCAGCTGTTGGAACTTTGGCTTTCCTGGATATAGCCACTATATTGTGATCACTACATCCAATGGGTACGGATACAGCTTTAGAACAAAGTTCTACAGTATTAGTAAAAATGTGATCGATACATGTGGATGATCTTGTTCCTGTAGTGTTTGTAAACACCCTGATAGGTTGATTAAAAACCTGAACCAGATTACAGGCGCTGGTTTCTCCCAAACATTTTATATCCTGAATTTACTCGTCTTGTGTTTAATATCATTACTGGGTCATGTTTAATTGTGTTTACTGTACATTACTCATTTTAAATGTTTATTTTGACAACACAATAGGCCTACCCCAAACTTGAGGTAGATTGTCACTGAAACAAGTGTCTTGACGTGACTTGTTAATCACTGTGTCCTAATTAAAAGCATTGAGGGTTTAATCCCAGGCTGTTGCTGGTATGAGGGATAACTCTCCATTATCACTGGCTGTCTGTGTCACAGCATCATTAGGAAGGCATTATCTCTGGCTGTCTGTGTCACAGCATCATTAGGAAGGCATCATCTCTGGCTGTCTGTGTCACAGCATCATTAGGAAGGCATCATCTCTGGCTGTCTGTGTCACAGCATCATTAGGAAGGCATTATCCCTGGCTGCCTGTGTCACAGCATCACTAGGAAGGCATTATCTCTGGCTGTCTGTGTCACAGCATCATTAGGAAGGCATTATCTCTGGCTGTCTGTGTCACAGCATCACTAGGAAGGCATTATCTCTGGCTGTCTGTGTCACAGCATCATTAGGAAGGCATTCTCTCTGGCTGTCTGTGTCACAGCATCATTAGGAAGGCATCATCTCTGGCTGTCTGTGTCACAGCATCATTAGGAAGGCCCCCTCAACTCCATCACTGAGCCATGGGTGTCTGTGGATATGCCTGTCTGTTTGGGTTGTCACACCTCCAGTCAGTGATGGATTGAATGAATGATGATGGGTGATAAAATTATGAATAGGAGTGGCTGTAGAGTAATGAGATGGCGGTATGACAGTCATTTGTGTGGTAATGAAAATGTCATAACACTGATGAGGGAGGGAGTAGGGTATAGTTACTTATAAGAGGTTTGGTCAGAGTGCCAATTATACTGTGCTATTTGGGGGTCTCTTTTTTTCGTGGGACCATGATAAAAAAATATTATGTGTCAAATATATAGTAAACTAAATGTATTACCTTTTAATTTGGCATGAACACAACCAGTCATGATGTTTTCATCTTATTGTCAACAAACCACAAGTAGGCTACCAGCGCATGTTCATCCACTCCAAAATAATTCCAGCATTCAAAGTCTCGACTCGCGTCATTTGATAAATGGAAAGAGGCATCTGTTACAAAACACCAAAAAGTGTAATGACATCTGGTGATTGTTTCTGAGTGCGGTTACATGCACACAAAAATGTTTTTTGTTGTTGTAGATAATCAGATTAATATAATAGTTTGATTAAAGTGTTTACATGCTTTGCAAGAATAAACTTTTCCCTAATAATCCTGTTTACATGGACACATCTGAAATCAGGCTACCTGATGGCAGACCACTCATAAGTAAAAATGTATGCACGCATGACTGTAAGTCGCTTTGGATAAAAGCGTCTGCTAAATGGCATATTATTATATATTATTACTGCAGTGGGCTAAATCAGGGCCACACAGAGTGATTATTGGTAGTCTTAAACAAATCTACTATGAAACAAAAGTATACACCTCACGCACATAGTTATAGGCTTAAAAAAATAAGACACCTGTACCATGTCAGATATAGAGTTGAAATATATTACATTTTGAGTTTGCATCCCAATATTACGCTTTATATACATCACAGAAGACTGAAATCTAACAAGCTGTTTGACATAGAAACAGTGGATTTTCGTCGTAAAAATAATAATATATGTATTAATGATGGGTGAAATTATAAAAAATATTAATAACATTCCACCCCATGAGGCCAAAAAGGGCGCTTTTGGTCATTGACTGCAGGAAAGGGCTACGGCGTTTACATTTTCTAATATTTAGAAAGATTGCTCAGAAAACCAGGTGTTTTAATCGGCGGATGCTTACTTCCATTTTGACTTGACGCCCATTAAGATGAGCAGAGTAAGGTGTTTACATGACTATTGCGTAATCGGCCTACTGCCATAATCAGTTTAATATCTAATTATTAGTGTGCATGTAAACTTACTCATTGGGTCTACACTCTTGTAGCCTGAATTAATTGATGTGTCTCGCTTTCAAAAGGACCTTTTTGTAGAATGAAAAGTTGGAACACCTGAAAATGGCTGAGATATGGGACTGTCCCGGGATGTGCAGCCACATGGAACAAAAATCATTTAAACCATGACACAGAGGTGGGGATGTTCATTTAATTTGGAATATGCTTTTATTTTAATATGTACCACTGTAGCAGTACAATTTGCATTTTAAACAAATAGGAGAATGGCTAAATTAGCATTATTTAGAGGGGGACTCATGTCTCATTCAGGGGGTCTGAGACCCCTCCTGGGCCCCCTGTAATTCGCACTCTGGGTTTAGTATGCATGAAATTCAAAAATGGACAATTCAATATTAATAGTAATATACACTCCATGACCAAAAGTCAAACATCCCATTCCAAAATTATGGCCATTAATATGGAGTTGGTCCCCCCTTTGCTGCTATAACAGCCTCCACTCTTCAGGGAAGGTTTTCCACTAGATGTTGGAACATTGCTGCGGGGACTTGCTTCCATTCAGCCACAAGAGCATTAGTGAGGTTGGGCAGTGATGTTGGGCGATTAGGCCTGGCTCGCAGTCAGCGTTCCAATTCATCCCAAAAGGTGTTCGATCGGGTTGAAGTCAGGGCTCTTTGCAGGCCAGTCAAGTTCTTCCACACCGATCTTGAAAAACAATTTCTGTATGGACCTCGCTTTGTGCACGGGCCATTGTCATGCTGAAACAGGAAAGGGCCTTCCCCAAACTGTTGCCACAAAGTTGGAAGCACAGAATCATCTAGAATGTCATTGTATGCTGTAGCGTTAAGATTTCCCTTCACTGGAACTAAGGGACCTAGCCAGAACCATGAAAAACAGCCCCAGACCATTATTCCTCCTCCACCAAACTTGACAGTTGGCACTATGCATTGGGGCAGGTAGCGTCCTCCAAACCCAGATTTGTCTGTCGGACTGCCAGATGGTGAAGCGTGATTCATCACTCCAGAGAATGCGTTTCCACTGCTCCAGAGTCCATTGACGGCGAGCTTTACACCACTCCAGCCGACACTTGGCATTGCACATGGTGATCTTAGGCTTGTGTGCGGCTGCTCGGCCATGAAACCCATTTCATGAAGCTCCTGATGAACAGTTATTGTGCTGACGTTGCTTCCAGAGGCAGTTTGGAACTCGGAAGGGAGTGTTGCAACCTAGAACAGACAATCTTTACACGCTACGCGCTTCAGCACTCGCCGGTCCCGTTCTGTGAGCTTGTGTGGCCAAGCACTTCGCAGCTGAGCTGTTGTTGCCCCTAGACTTTTCTACTTCACAATAACAGCACTTACAGTTGACCGGCGCAGCTTTAGCAGGGCAGAAATTTGACCAACTGACTTGTTGGAAAGGTGGCATCCTATGACGGTGCCACGTTGAAAGTCACTGAGCTCTTCAGTAAGGCCATTCTACTGTCAATGTCTATGGAGATTGCATGGCTGTGTAATCTATTTTATACACCTGTCACCAACGGGTGTGGCTGAAATAGCCGAATCCCCTAATTTGAAGGGGTGTCCACATACTTTTATATATATAGTGTATGTTGTAAGGCCTATACAGGGCAAAGCAGTTCTTGTCATATTCATGAGTCTGAGGTGAAACGTGAACCTCTTGTAATGTGTTTTAACTTGCTTCTTTAGCAACTGAACCCACAGTGCTCCATGTTTTCCTTGTTCTCTGATACTGCTGTAAGCACTGTCTGTGTGTTCTGTCCACCAGAAAGGGAACACAGCCCTCCACATTGCCTCTCTGGCCGGACAGGCAGACGTGGTGAAGATACTGGTGAAGCGTGGAGCAGAAATTAACTCTCAGTCTCAGGTAAGAGATTCAGTAGCAAGGCGGCAGCCATCTTGCTTTCGTCTCTAATCCCTACCAGCTCTGATCAGGATTGCTGTGGCCATACAATGCTGTGGACATATGGGCTAAGGACATACCCTCTTACTGTGCAGTGTGTATATTGTATTGATTGATGCTCTACAAAATGATGTCTTCCCAAAATGATGTTACCTGTCGTTGTCTTCGTTAGGCTCTAAGGTCTAATGTTGTGCTGTTGTGTCTCCAGAATGGCTTCACTCCTCTGTACATGGCTGCTCAGGAGAACCATATAGACGTGGTGCGTTACCTACTGGAGAACGGAGGTAACCAGAGCACCGCTACAGAGGTGAGGGTGTCTCTTGGCAGTCCTACGGTTGAAGCCCCATTTTGACAGCACAAGATGTTACCAACACCTACCATTTTGAACAATTTGTTCTGCTTAGAATAATTACATAACAACTCTATCCATCACCATTGTTTGTCTGTGGTTATGCTAACCTTATCCCTCCCCATCTCCTCCCTCCTCCAGGATGGCTTCACCCCACTGGCCATCGCTCTGCAGCAGGGCCACAACCAGGTGGTGTCCGTCCTGCTGGAGCACGACACCAAGGGCAAGGTGCGGCTGCCTGCCCTGCACATCGCCGCCCGCAAGGATGACACCAAGTCAGCCGCGCTGCTCCTCCAGAACGACCACAACGCCGACGTCCAGTCCAAGGTACCAAGGCTGGAGGGAAGGGGTTAATGGTTAAAACGGGCGTCTGTGTCATTGGGTTAGCATGTGTCTTTGGCGCTACGACCATGTGTTG
The DNA here is from genome assembly GCF_964263955.1 of Coregonus lavaretus. NCBI lineage: Eukaryota > Metazoa > Chordata > Actinopteri > Salmoniformes > Salmonidae > Coregonus > Coregonus lavaretus. The sequence continues at coordinate 62,932 of NW_028164985.1, forward strand.
TTAATGGTGCAAGCCTGACGTGGAGTAGGACTGGAAGGGAATAGAATACGGTGTGTTACAGTTTTAGTTTGTCAGTGCTTTGTGGTCTATGGTTTGAATAAGAGTTTGAGTTTGAGTTTGAGTTTGAGTTCATTCATTCTTGCTCACAGATAAAACTGAAGAACCGCCCCCTGGTGTTTATGTGTAGCACTGTATAGAGTGTGCTATTGTCCACAGGTCGTATTGTTGAATGTCACCATTTAAGGGCCGTATGCATGCAACCTTAGGGGAATACTGTGGAAACAACCTTAGGGGAATACTGTGGAAACGGGGTGTGAAGGGATTGGCTGTGGCTAGAGTGAAGGACAGTAGCCTAAACTGAAATAATATTTTACACCAGGGCTATTCAATAACTGTCCAAAAGGTCATCACTGCAGCACTGCTGATTTTCATAGTTGGTTGACCAGTTAATGTCATTGATTGGCCAAAATCCACTCACCTGGATTACCCAGGTCTGAATCAGTTATTTTGATTGATTGATTGATTGATTGAGTGATTTACTTTTGGGTAAAACAATTGGCACTGGTTAAAAACAAATTGAAAGTACAAAGAACCCCAGAGGATAAAACATAACAACGTATTTTCAATGTGGTCCTCGACGTAGAACGATAACAGGAGTGAAAACTAGAGAATTAGTGAAAACTAGCAGTGCTGTGATTCACCAGGAAGTGAACAGCCGTAGCTGTAAACACATGGCACACCAGTAATAATTGGTGATGTCATTGAACATAACATTGTCCTTGTGTCAGGCCTAATGCTAATGTTATTAAATCATATTACACAATGTATGCAGCCATGACATGCTGTTTGCAGCATGAACCACACGGGAGACCCAGAGGAGGGTGGATGAAGAGTGCAGCACACACCCACTCTCACACACGTGGGCTGCATTTACACAGGCAGCCCATTTTTTGATATTTTTTTGACCAATCACGTCAGATCTTTTTACATCAGATATTTTTCAGAGCTGATCTGATTCGTTGAAAGACCATTTAGTGAAACAATTATAAACGCAGCCATGAAACAAAGTCCTCTGAATTTACCTGAGTTAGTTTGGAAATAACCACCATCTTAAAGTCTTACTTTGAAATGTAAAAACACTATAAATTGGCAACTCTCTAGTGAGTTTGGCCTTGTGGCGCAAAATGGCTGCCATGCGTCACTGTTGTGTGTGTTGCGTAGCGAGAGTAAGGCCTGCTCATAGAAAACAGTATTGTGTACAGTATAGCTCTATGGGCTGGCTTCTCTCATTGTAAAACATCTAAAGGTTTTTGGATGAAAGGCGCTATACAGTCTAGCGATAAAGCTATTTTCGAAGAGAAACGTACCGCTCGAGCCACGTTGCCCGTATTTTTTTGTTCTGTACAGCTACCCTGAGCTCTGAGCGTCTGTACAACTGTGTGTAAAATAACTCAATTCTTCCCCTTCCTCATCTCTACCGCTTCAGATGATGGTCAATAGGACTACAGAGGTATAACCACTATGTCTAGCACTCAAACCTTCAGCATAAACACATCACTTTTCTATTTTTGTCTTTTGTTCTTTCACCACTTTATTTCCCTCAGATCTATAGCACTGCATGGTGGCAATAGCCGCGGGTCTTTTCTTGGTCTTTTGATTTTGTTCTGTAATGCTAATTAAAAACTGGGTGGTTCGAGCTCTGAATGCTGATTGGCTGACAGCCGTGGTATATCAGACCGTATACCATGGATATGACAAAACATTTGTTTTTACCGCTCTAATTACGTTGGTAACAAGTTTATAATAGCAATAATGTGTGCGTAAGAACAGCCCTTAGCCGTGATATATTGGCCATATACCGCACCCCCGCCTTATTGCTTAAGTACGCATGTAGTTTGTCAATAGTTTGTATTTCAGTTAGAAAATTGTTATTTGTTAATTTCATAGGTCTTTTACTTTGTGCGTACTTTAGACTTCCTTTCTTATTGATTGGTTGAGTTTCTGGAGTTTTATTGATGTTATCACAAGCTCAGCAAGCTTGATTACTGAAAACCTCCAATACATTTAAACTCCAATACAAAATCACCAATACATTTCACACTAAGATTATAGACTTTACATAATGATGCATAATGCTTTTTACAGGGTGTTTGTTAACATACAGAACACCTATATGTTGTGTTGCATGCCATCTATAAATATCATTTTTTTTAAAAATCTATTTATATTTTAGATGCACTATGAACTAAATGTATATTATTTGACTAAACATAACAATGTTATTGTTATAATGAGGTCAGTAGCGTCCCATTTTTTTTTCTAATTACAAGGAGCTTGAGATTAGATAAAGAAATAGTAATATTATAAGAAATATATCAATGCAAATATATGTACATTATTATTGCATACAAATATGTTTTTATACAGTATATTATACTCCCCAATACAATGTCATGATATGACATCAATCCAAAAGTATCCAGGCGCTTTGCAGATAATTTGCAGAACAAATAGCATGATGCATCCTGTCTATTTTAATTTGCACCATTATCAGCTATCAGCTTTATATGTGTAATTTTGAATCATCGCGTAGTCTACAATTCTTCACACTTTTGTAAATAATGTTTTCACATTAAATCGGACCATGACTTTCAGAATGGAAAGGTAAGCCAAGAATTTCACAATACTCCAACTGCTCTGATTTCTCTCTGATTGCTCTGATTTCTCTCTCTGATTTCTTATGATTCCTAACATGACAATTTGCAGTACAGTGACATAGTGCACTTTGGTGTTAATTTAAAAGATGCAGTCATGTTAATTTTTTCTTTTTTTCTTTCTTTTTTTCTCTGTCCTGTAAATGTGTGGTTAACTAATACTGTGTCAGTTGTTTGGTTGATATTAACAGTCTGTGATTAATGTACGTCTATTTGTTTTTTTTATTTCCTTCAGTTATTCATGATTATTATTTCTTTATGATTTATTTAAATGTAGACACTATTGTTTTTATTTTGTTCTGACTGTAGCATCACCAGTTGCATGGTGGGGATCTTTCTTAGTGTGTGTTTGTGTGTATGCATACAGTACGGGATTTACGTGTAAGTGCGTAATCGAATCATGATTTTCTGAAACTGAATTTTAAGATTTATTTCCTTCCCTTCATCTCCTTGGTTTCCTCCCTCTTTGATATTTTGACTATTCATTTCATTTTCTTTATTTCTTTATTTTTGTTGACGTGCTGCTTAATGCGACTGCTGCATGCTGGGTTGGTGGAGGTCAAGGGTCAGACTTTGGGGGTCATGAATGAGGTTACTATCTAAACCACTCCGTCTCTCTCTCCCTCCCTCTCTCTGTGTTCGCCCCTGTGTTACAGAGTGGATTCACGCCACTGCATATCTCTGCCCACTATGGAAACGTGAACGTGGCCACATTGCTGCTGAACCGTGGGGCGGCTGTGGACTTCACAGCCAGGGTGAGTAGTGTACCATGACAGCTACCTTCTGATCTGGAGTCAGCCGTTGTGCCACAAGGTCTTAGGCACCATTACAGCTGCCTTCTGATCTGGAGTCAGCTGTTGTGCCACAAGGTCTTAGGCACCATTACCGCTACCTTCTGATCTGGAGTCAGCCGTCGTGCCACAAGGTCTTAGGCACCATTACAGCTGCCTTCTGATCTGGAGTCAGCCGTTGTGCCACAAGGTCTTAGGCACCATTACAGCTACCTTCTGATCTGGAGTCAGCCGGTGTGCCACAAAGTCTTAGGCACCATTACAGCTACCTTCTGATCTGGAGTCAGCAGTTGTGCCACAAGGTCTTAGGCACCATTACCGCTACCTTCTGATCTGGAGTCAGCCGTTGTGCCACAAGGTCTTAGGCACCATTACAGCTGCCTTCTGATCTGGAGTCAGCCGTTGTGCCACAAGGTCTTAGGCACCATTACTATAGAGCTTTACTGGAACTAGTGCACAGTTTGTAGTTTATAGGAAGGGCTGCCCACACACTGTGCCAACCCTGCACAGAGTCCAAGAGTCATAAAACACAGGAGACTTTAGAACACGTACACACGTACACATGTACGTACGCACACACACACACACACACACACACACACACACACACACACACACACACACTCTCTCTCTCTGAGCGTGTAGAGTGTAGTGCTCTTTAGGAACCACAGTCTGCTAATTATATGCTTTCCTGGACAATGACGCCATCCTCCTCAGCACTTCCCCTTTTCTCTGAATCCTCATGCCAATGTGTGTGGTCTCCATCAGCCACTCAAGGGAAGATGGTCTGTACTGTACTGTATTGTACAACCACTCAGACAGAAGAGAGGAACCAGGAGAATGGGAGAAAGCCAGTCCTTTTCAGGAGTTGAGACAGAACCCAAGGGCAGAGAAATGGACAGTGATATTTTCAAGCTAAAAGGTTACCAGAAGGTCACAGACTCAAGCAGTACTCTTCTCAGCTCTCAGACTGTGTGTGTGTGTGTGTGTGTGTGTGTGTGTGTGTGTGTGTGTGTGTGTGTGTGTGTGTGTGCGGCCAAAGCCCAAATTTGCTAACTCAGCAAGAATCCTTTAATTTGCAAAAATGTAACGCTCAAAACCACTGTCATATCTGCTATGTCACACTTTCTCAGGCATTTTTAGTCACAGTCATCCTCACAAGCTGTGTCCCGCAAAGCTTTGGGCCAGGCGCTCAGCTTTCACATTGTCAGGATTTCACAGACATCAGAGGAGTGGCCGGACGCCAAGACAACAGAACACATCCTAACAGGATGAATGAACAGGAAGCCATTGTCAGCAATTCAATTCAAGCTTTATTGTTCCAGCAGGGAAATTAATTGTGGCATATTAGAAAGCATAAACTACCCCCACTGTCTGATGGACAACATTAAACATAATATAAACTGTGTACTGGCATTGTGACAACACAGATTGTATACAATACTATTGTAGTTATATACCATTAGTTAATTAGTTGATGTAGATTTTAATGTGTCTTCCATTGTGTTTTATGTGTTTCAGAATGGGATCACGCCCCTCCACGTTGCCTCCAAGCGTGGGAACACTAACATGGTGCGCCTCCTATTGGACAGGGGGTCTCAGATCGACGCTAAGACTAGGGTAAGTCCACACACACCCCCACACACACACACAAACACACACACAAACACACACACACACACACACACAAACACACACACACACACACACACATACCGTTTGCCTGTCTGTCTGTCTGTGTGTGTGTGTGTGAGTCTGTGTGTGTGTGTGTGTGTGTGTGTATGAGTCTGTGTGTGTGTGTGTGTGTGTGTGTGTGTGTGTGTGTGTGTGTGTGTGTGTGTGTGTGTGTGTGTGTGTGTGTGTGTGTGTGTGTGTGTGTGTGTGTGTGTGTGTGTGTATTCTTACATTTGTGTACTGTATAGAGTACCAGTCAAAGGTTTGGACACACCTACTCATTCAAGGGTTTTTCTTTATTTTGACTATTTTCTACATTGTAGAATAATTGTGAAGACATCAAAACTATGAAATAACACATATGGAATCATGTAGTAACCAAAAAAGTGTTAAACAAATCAAAATATATTTAAGATTCTTCAAAGTAGCCACCCTTTGCCTTGATGACAGCTTTGCACACTCTTGGCATTCTCTCAAACAGCTTTATGAGGAATGCTTTTCCAACAGTCTTGAAGGAGTTCCCACAGATGCTGAGCACTTGTTGGCTGCTTTTCCTTCACTCTGCGGTCCAACTCATCCCAAACCATCTCAATTGGGTTGAGATCGGGTGATTGTGGAGGCCAGGTCATCTGATGCAGCACTCCATCACTCTCCCTGGTCAAATAGCCCTTCCACAGCCTGGAGGTGTGTTTTGGGTCACTGTCCTGTTGAAAAACAAATGACAGTCCCACTAAGCGCAAACCAGATGGGATGGCGTATCGCTGCAGAATGCTGTGGTAGCAATGCTGGTTAAGTGTGCCTTGAATTCTAAATAAATCACAGACAGTGTCACCAGCAAAGCACCCCCACACCATCACACCTCCTCCTCCATGCTTCACGGTGGGAACCACACATGCGGAGATCATCCGTTCACCTACTCTGCGTCTCACAAAGACACGGAGGTTGGAACCAGAAATCTCAAATTTGGACTCATCAGACCAAAGGACAGATTTCGACCGGTCTAATGTCCATTGCTCGTGTTTCTTGGCCCAAGCAAGTATCTTCTTCTTATTGGTGTCCTTTAGTAGTGGTTTCTTTACAGCAATTCGACCATGAAGGCCTGATTTACGCAGTCTCCTCTGATCAGTTGATGTTGAGATGTGTCTGTTACTTGAACTCTGTGAAGCATTTATTTGGGCTGCTATCTGAGTTGCAGTTAACTCTAATTAACTTATCCTCTGCAGCAGAGGTAACTCTGGGTCTTCCTGTCCTGTGGCAGTCCTCATGAGAGCCAGTTTCATCATAGCTCTTGATGTTTTTTGCGACTGCACTTGAAGAAACTTTCAAGAACCTTCAAGAATTTTCCGGATTGACTGACCTTCATGTCTTAAAGTAATGATGGATTGTCGTTTCTCTTTGCTTATTTGAGCTGTTCTTGCCATAATATGGACTTGGTCTTTTACCAAATAGGGCTATCTTCTGTCTACCTTGTCACAACACAACTGATTGGCTCAAACACATTAAGAAGGAAATAAATTCCACAAATTAACTTTTAAGAAGGCACACCTGTTAATTGAAATGCACATTAGGTGACTACCTCATGAAACTGGTGGAGAGAATGCCAAGAGTGTGCAAAGCCGTCATCAAGGCAAAGGGTGGCTACTTTGAAGAATCTCAAATATAAAATATTTTTTGATTTGTTCAACACTTTTGTGGTTACTACATGATTGTTATTTCATAGTTTTGATGTCTTCACTATTATTCTACAATGTAGAAAATAGTAAAAATAAAGAAAAACCCTTGAATGAGTAGGTGTGTCCAAACTTTTGACTGGTACTGTAAGTAAGTGTGCCCACTGTTCATACTGTATGTGGGTGTGGGGTGTGTTGATCAGTACGAGAGAGGGTCAGTAAGTGTGTATGTGGGTGTGGGGTGTGTTGATCAGTACGAGAGAGGGTCTGTGAGTGTGTATGTGGGTGTGGGGTGTGTTGATCAGTACGAGAGAGGGTCTGTGAATGTGTATGTGGGTGTGGGGTGTGTTGATCAGTACGAGAGAGGGTCAGTGAATGTGTATGTGGGTGTGGGGTGTGTTGATCAGTACGAGAGAGGGTCAGTGAATGTGTATGTGGGTGTGGGGTGTGTTGATCAGTACGAGAGAGGGTCAGTGAATGTGTATGTGGGTGTGGGGTGTGTTGATCAGTACGAGAGAGGGTCAGTGAATGTGTATGTGGGTGTGGGGTGTGTTGATCAGTACGAGAGAGGGTCAGTGAATGTGTACTGCATAGCTGGTGGATGTGTGTGTGAGTGAGAGCTGCAGATCAATGTAGTTACAGCTAGTTCACTAGAGAATAACTTGTTGAGTCTTAAAGCCCTCCATTTTCACCCGCTGTTATTCCTGGTCCGTTTTGCTGCTCAGCTTACTGCATTAATTTAGGGCAAAAATCCCCTATGATGCAACCACTCCTTCTCTCAAATCACCATCACTATACTTCCCTCAGGTAGCCTGACAATCAACCAATCTTTCGTGTCAGAAAATGTCCTGTGCCATTGATATTTATGTGTCCATTACCAAGGTATTAAATCATATTATACAATGGCAGGGTCTAATCCTGAATGCTGATTGGTTAAAATCGCATTCCAGCTGGTGTCTATTCCACAAGTTACCAACAGCTAAATATATGACATTAAAATGCCTATTTACTCTGTTCTATCAGCCCAGCAAAGCAATTTATAAACTTGATCTCCACTATAAAAAGCATCTAGACATTATCTCACATTTCTTTTAGACTAACATTTTGTTTTCAACAGCGGAGATTTGTATAAACCTTGCTGTATGTCTCTCCGACATTTGCAACATTGTTTCAATATTCAAATTCGATCTCCAGCTGTCCCATAGTAATGAACGTGTCGGGAGTCGGGAGGAGACAGACAGGCAGGCAGCGTTTCTCAGCCAGTCGAAATCATGAATCAGCTGGCATCATTTTTATGGATATATACAAAGAAATGTCAATTGAAAAAAGGTAAAAATAAGTGCAGCTAGTTTGTAGTCTTTCCAGCTTCAGTTTGAAGTGATTGTGTTAGCTGTGTTGTTGTCTAGCTCCTCTGAACAACAGTGTCCTGACGAGAGAGCACATTTTCTATGCCAGGTGAAATCGCACCTCATTAGCTCATTGTTATGGATGTACCCAAATAAATGTCACAAGAAAACAGCTTAAACAAATGCAAATGCAGCTACTTTACTGTTATTCTGGCTGCACTGTTTGACGTGACTGTAAATTAGCCGTAGCTCGCTAGCAAGCAAGGGATAAGAACGTTGCCAGCCAGTATGGCAATGGAACATTTAGAACCAATGACATAGATACAGAACAAAAAGACTGAAAGACTGGGTCGCGTCTCTGGCAACCGAACCGATAGAACGAACGACCAGCCGGCTTGGGTAGCAACCCAAGATTTGTGTCGTGACTGTATCTTGTGGAAGGATGAATTAGTATGAACAAATGAATCCAAATAAAGTTTTTAATGAAAATATGTCAATCATTATTTGAATATGTTGGTAACCCGTTGTATAAAAGTAATAATGCCCTCGAAGCCGGTGTTTTAAAGATATATTGGCACGGTTTGCCGGACCTCGACTTCGTCTCGGGCCTAACAACTCCCGTGCCAATATATCCTCCAAACACCGGCTTCTCGGGCATTATCACTTAAATATCATTGTAATGTCCACAGTTAATGTAAATATTGCATAGAAAGATTATGCGATTAGAGCCTAATGTCACTATAACGTCCAATTAACGTCAGATACGAGCAGTACTCTTCCGGTCAGTGCATTACAGCACCCATTTAGGCCTTTAATATACTATACATCCATATATCATATTACATGTCCAGAGTTAATGTTTGATATGATATCATAGGTGGATTATGTAATTAAAACGAACATAATATCATCATGTTGGCATAGAGTCAATGTAAAATAATGGCAAAAAATCAACATTAGGGGATGCAGCCTAGGGTATAGCACAGCTTTGTTATTGCAACGGATGGGTCAGTGTGGGACAGGGTATCAGTTATCACAAACTCCAGTATAATATTCTAGTAAAACAGTCTGTTTAATCACCATCATAACTCCAGTATAATATTCTAGTAAAACAGTCTGTTTAATCACCATCATAACTCCAGTATAATATTCTAGTAAAACAGTCTGTTTAATCACCACCATAACCAGTATAATATTCTAGTAAAACAGTCTGTTTAATCACCACCATAACTCCAGTATAATATTCTAGTAAAACAGTCTGTTTAATCACCACCATAACTCCAGTATAATATTCTAGTAAAACAGTCTGTTTAATCACCACCATAACCAGTATAATATTCTAGTAAAACAGTCTGTTTAATCACCACCATAACTCCAGTATAATATTCTAGTAAAACAGTCTGTTTAATCACCACCATAACTCCAGTATAATATTCTAGTAAAACAGTCTGTTTAATCACCACCATAACTCCAGTATAATATTCTAGTAAAACAGTCTGATTAATCACCATCATAACTCCAGTATAATATTCTAGTAAAACAGTCTGTTTAATCACCATCATAACTCCAGTATAATATTCTAGTAAAACAGTCTGTTTAATCACCACCATAACTCCAGTATAATATTCTAGTAAAACAGTCTGTTTAATCAGGAAAACATCTGTACTTCCTGGCTGTCACGGTCGTCTAAGAGCGAAGGAGACCAAGGCGCAGCGTGTGCAAGAAACATGACTTTATTAATTAAAGTTTCGAACTACAAACAAAAGACGACACATGAAGTCCACGGTACACCGACCGAAACGGAACAAAAACCCACAACACCCAAAGGAAAACATACAGATAAATATGGCTCCCAATCAGAGATAACGAGCCGACAGCTGACACTCGTTACCTCCGATTGGGAGTCACATGACTACACAAGAACTAACCAAAACCACACACACCCAAATGAACACACCCTATTCCCAACCTAACCAAAACAAACCCCAACAACACGAATACACCCTGGCTCAAATACAAGTCCCGGAGCCAGAGTGTGACAGTACCCCCCCCTAAAGGCGCGGACTGCGACCGCGCCTCAACTAGGGCTAACCCAGGGAGGGCTGGGTGGGCATACCTCTTCGGCGGTGGTTCTGGCTCTGGTCGTGGTCCCCACCCCACCATAGTCACTACCCGCTTCCGTAGCCTCCTCCAACTGACCACCCTCCAACTTAACCCCCCCGGATTAAGGGGCAGCACCGGACTAAGAGGCAGCACCGGACTAAGGGGCAGCACCGGACTAAGGGGCAGCACCAGGATAAGGGGCAGCACCAGACTAAGGGGCAGCACCGGACTAAGGGGCAGCACCGGACTGAATGGCAGTTCCTGGCTGGCTGGCTCTGGCGGATCCTGGCTGGACGGCTCATGGCTGGCTGACGGATCTGGCTGCTCATGGCTGGCTGACGGATCTGGCTGCTCATGGCTGGCTGACGGATCTGGCTGCTCATGGCAGGCTGACGGATCTGGCTGCTCATGGCTGGCTGACGGATCTGGCTGCTCATGGCAGGCTGACGGATCTGGCTGCTCATGGCTGGCGGAAGGCTCTGGCTGATCCTGTCTGGCGGACGGCTCTGGCTGATCCTGTCTGGCGGAAGGCTCTGGCTGATCCTGTCTGGCGGAAGGCTCTGGCTGATCCTGTCTGGCGGAAGGCTCTGGCTGATCCTGTCTGGCGGAAGGCTCTGGCTGATCCTGTCTGGCGGAAGGCTCTGGCTGATCCTGTCTGGCGGAAGGCTCTGGCTGCTCCTGTCTGGCGGAAGGCTCTAGCGGCTCCTGTCTGGCGGAAGGCTTTAGCGGCTCCGGTCTGGCGGACGGCTCTGAAGGCTCATGGCAGACGGGCGGCTTTGCAGGCTCAGTACAGACGGGCAGTTCATGCAGCGCTTGGCAGACGGACAGTTCAGACGGCGTTGGGCAGACAGGCAGTTCAGGCGCCTTTGGGCAGACGGGCAGTTCAAGCGCCGTTGGGCAGACGGGCAGTTCAGGCGCCGTTGGGCAGACGGGCAGTTCAGGCGCCGTTGGGCAGACGGCAGACTCTGGCCGGCCGAGACGCACTATAGGCCTGGTGCGTGGTGCCGGAACTGGTGGTCCCGGGCTGAGGACACGCATCTCAGGGCTAGTGCGGGGAGCAGCAACAGGACGCACAGGACTCTGGGGACCCACAGGAGGCTTGGTGCGTGGTGTAGGCACTGGTGGTACTGGGCTTGAGCGGGGAGGTGGCGCCGGAAATACCGGACCGTGCAGGCTTACTGGCTCCCTTGAGCACTGAGCCTGCCCAACCTTACCTGGTTGTATGCTCCCCGTCGCCCGACCAGTACGGGAAGGAGGAATAACCCGCACCGGGCTATGTAGGCGAACCGGGGACACCATGCGTAAGGCTGGTGCCATGTAAGCCGGCCCGAGGAGACGCACTGGTGGCCTGATGCGTTGGGCCGGCTTCATGACATCCGGCTCAACGCTCAATCTAGCCCGGCCGATACGTGGAGCTGGAATGTACCGAACCGGGCTATGCACGCGTACAGGAGACACCATGCGGTCTACTGCGTAACACGGTGTCTGCCCGTACTCTCGCTCTCCACGGTAAGTACAGGGAGTAGGCGCAGGTCTCCTACCTGACTTCGCCACACTCCCTTTAAGGCCCCCCCCAAGAAATTTTTGGCTAGTGCTCACGGGCTTCCAGCCTTGCCTCTGTGCTGCCTCCTCATATTGCCTCCTCTCGGCTTTAGCTGCCTCCAGCTCTTCACGAGGGCGGCGATATTCTCCCGGTTGTGCCCAAGGACCCCTTCCATCCAGTATCTCCTCCCATGTCCATGAATCCTGTGTAGGTGGATCCTGTTGCCGCTTGACACGCCGCTTGGTCCTAGAATGGTGGGTTTTTCCCCTCACAACATAGAAGTTGTACCCAGGTGCGCTCAGCGGAAGACGGCCCGGGCACGGTCCAATTCCCGTCAGGGGTGGAGGCCCGGTCGCAATCCACGCGCACACCCAGCGGGAGGCCCTGAACTGCCCGCGGCCGGGGGGGCCGCGAGTGCCGGGGCGCCGCGTGTGCAAGAAACATGACTTTATTAATTAAAGTTTCGAACTACAAACAAAAGACGACACATGAAGTCCACGGTACACCGACCGAAACGGAACAAAAACCCACAACACCCAAAGGAAAACATACAGATAAATATGGCTCCCAATCAGAGATAACGAGCCGACAGCTGACACTCGTTACCTCCGATTGGGAGTCACATGACTACACAAGAACTAACCAAAACCACACACACCCAAATGAACACACCCTATTCCCAACCTAACCAAAACAAACCCCAACAACACGAATACACCCTGGCTCAAATACAAGTCCCGGAGCCAGAGTGTGACACTGGCAGATTGGATAAAAGAATAAAGCCTGTGTGTGTTTACTTATAAACAACCTCCACAGCAACAACAACAACAACAACAACAACAACAACAACTAAAGCCTTATGAAACCCTCACGTAACAGCAGGTCCGTCCTCATGTTTTATTACACAGCTGATTTGAGGGATACAGGGGACGTTTTGTCTGTTTGATTTTCTTTAGTTTGACATGGTAATGTATTTAATTAAGCCATTGGTCCACTGGTAGACGTCTACCAAGATACTCAGGGGACTGGAGTAATGTAAGTCCACTGTGGATCAATGAGCTTCAGTCAGCAGTTTATTCACCAGGGAATGGAACCATAGCCCCTTAGATGGACATGTCATAAGTGCTGTGACCTGATCAATACTCTGCTACCACTGGTGACCTTGAACCATGTGTGTGCATGTGTGTGTGTGTTCATGCGAGGATGGGGGGTTGTTTTATGTGTGTGTGTGTGTGTGCGTGCATGTGTGTTTTGTATGCCCTGTGTGTATCACAGGAGGTTGGTGTCACCTTAATTGGGGAGGATGGGTTTGTGGTAATGTCTGGAACGGAATAAGTGGAATGGTATCAAATACATCAACACATGGTTTCTATCAGAACTCCAGTATAATATTCTAGTAAAACAGTCTGTTTAATCACCATCATAACTCCAGTATAATATTCTAGTAAAACAATCTGTTTAATCACCATCATAACTCCAGTATAATATTCTAGTAAAACAGTCTGTTTAATCACCATCATAACTCCAGTATAATATTCTAGTAAAACAGTCTGTTTAATCACCATCATAACTCCAGTATAATATTCTAGTAAAACAATCTGTTTAATCACCATCATAACTCCAGTATAATATTCTAGTAAAACAATCTGTTTAATCAACATCATAACTCCAGTATAATATTCTAGTAAAACAGTCTGTTTAATCACCATCATAACTCCAGTATAATATTCTAGTAAAACAGTCTGTTTAATCACCATCATAACTCCAGTATAATGTTCTAGTAAAATAGTCTGTTTAATCACCATCATAACTCCAGTATAATATTCTAGTAAAACAGTCTGTTTAATCACCATCATAACTCCAGTATAATATTCTAGTAAAACAGTCTGTTTAATCACCATCATAACTCCAGTATAATATTCTAGTAAAACAGTCTGTTTAATCACCATCATAACTCCAGTATAATATTCTAGTAAAACAGTCTGTTTAATCACCATCATAACTCCAGTATAATATTCTAGTAAAACAGTCTGTTTAATCACCATCATAACTCCAGTATAATATTCTAGTAAAACAGTCTGTTTAATCACCATCATAACTCCAGTATAATATTCTAGTAAAACAGTCTGTTTAATCAGGAAAACATCTGTACTTCCTGGCAGATTGGATAAAAGAATAAAGCCTGTGTGTGTTTACTTGTAAACAACCTCCACAACAACAACAACAACAACAACAACAACAGCAGCAGCAGCCTCCACTTGTGTGAATGAACCTTATAGATCTGTGTGTATTTGTATTTGTTTAATGATGACCATCTGTGTGTGTGTGTATTTGTTTAATGATGACCATCTGTGTGTGTGTTGTCTACAGGACGGCCTCACACCTCTACACTGTGCCGCCAGGAGTGGACATGACCCAGCAGTGGAGCTACTGCTGGAGAGAGGAGCACCCATGCTGGCCAGGACCAAGGTACACACACACACACACACACACACACACACACACACACACACACACACACACACACACACGGACACACACGGACACACATGGACAGACACACATGGACACACACAAACTCACACACACACACACACACACACACACGGACACACACACACACGGACACACACGGACACACATGGACAGACACACATGGACACACACAAACTCACACACACACACACACACACACACACGGACACACACACACACACACAGACACACACACACACGGACACACATGGATGGACACACACTCACACACACTCGCACACACACACACACACACACACACCAACACAAGCATGGATACACACACATGCACACATAGACTCCCTCTCTCTGACCATCTTCTCTCTCTCTGTAGAACGGTCTGTCTCCTCTACACATGTCGTCTCAGGGTGACCACGTTGAGTGTGTCAAGCACCTGCTGCAGCACAAGGCGCCTGTTGATGATGTCACATTGGACTACCTGACGGCGCTGCACGTCGCCGCCCACTGCGGTCACTACAGAGTCACCAAGCTGCTGCTGGACAAGCGGGCCAACCCCAACGCTAGAGCACTGGTACTACTCACTAATACAATGACTTTCATTACAAGGACCAGTACTACAGGTCCTTGTAATGTCTCTAAGAGACAGAACAAAGTGTGGAGTGAGAATAAGATGGCCTCTCATGTATGTCTCAACATGTCAACATGTCCCTACATGTGTATGTAGGTGTGTTTCATACATCATGTGTCTGGTGTGTGTGTCTGTCAGAACGGCTTCACTCCGCTGCACATCGCCTGTAAGAAGAACAGAGTGAAGGTGATGGAGCTGCTGGTCAAGTATGGAGCATCTATCCAGGCCATCACAGAGGTAAGTCTGGCCAGTTCAGATAGAAGAGTTTTTGAACTTTTTACAATACAACAAGCTTGGTAATATACACACAAATACAGCTACACCAGATTACACAATATACACACAATTACAGCTACACCAGATTACACAATATACACACAAATACAGCTACACCAGATTACACAATATACACACAAATACAGCTACACCAGATTACACAATATACACACAATTACAGCTACACCAGATTACACAATATACACACAAATACAGCTACACCAGATTACACAATATACACACAAATACAGCTACACCAGATTACACAATATACACACAAATACAGCTACACCAGATTACACAATATACACACAAATACAGCTACACCAGATTACACAATATACACACAATTACAGCTACACCAGATTACACAATATACACACAATTACAGCTACACCAGATTACACAATATACACACAAATACAGCTACACCAGATTACACAATATACACACAATTACAGCTACACCAGATTACACAATATACACACAATTACAGCTACACCAGATTACACAATATACACACAAATACAGCTACACCAGATTACACAATATACACACAAATACAGCTACACCAGATTACACAATATACACACAATTACAGCTACACCAGATTACACAATATACACACAAATACAGCTACACCAGATTACACAATATACACACAAATACAGCTACACCAGATTACACAATATACACACAATTACAGCTACACCAGATTACACAATATACACACAATTACAGCTACACCAGATTACACAATATACACACAATTACAGCTACACCAGATTACACAATATACACACAATTACAGCTACACCAGATTACACAATATACACACAAATACAGCTACACCAGATTACACAATATACACACAATTACAGCTACACCAGATTACACAATATACACACAATTACAGCTACACCAGATTACACAATATACACACAATTACAGCTACACCAGATTACACAATATACACACAATTACAGCTACACCAGATTACACAATATACACACAAATACAGCTATACCAGATTACACAATATACACACAAATACAGCTACACCAGATTACACAATATACACACAATTACAGCTACACCAGATTACACAATATACACACAAATACAGCTACACCATATTACACAATATACACACAAATACAGCTACACCAGATTACACAATATACACACAATTACAGCTACACCAGATTACACAATATACCATGCAACCACACACTCCTTTACTCTTCAACACTGTTGATGTACAGTCCCAGTGACTTGTGTTTTGACCAGAACTGGCTTCACATGCATGAACGGTAATGATACTTTGTAATGATGAAAACTCTCTCCCCTCCCTCCATCCAGTCTGGCCTGACTCCCGTCCACGTAGCTGCCTTCATGGGTCACCTCAACATCGTCCTGCTGCTACTGCAGAACGGAGCCTCGCCTGACGTCAGCAACATTGTGAGTGATGGGGGTTAACGTCATGACAACGACAATGGCATGGACAGTGGGTGTACGTGTCTGTGCATTAATGGGTGTTTGTGCTGTCTCAGGGTGTCTCGTGTGTGTATGAGGGTGTGCCCGTACACGTGTGTGTGTGTGTGTGTGTGTGTGTGTGTGTCTGTATCTCTGCGTGTGTGTTTTTGTGTTTCTTCTGATTCACGTGTGTGTTCTGTGCAGCGTGGGGAGACTGCTCTACACATGGCGTCCAGGGCAGGACAGGTGGAGGTGGTGCGCTGTCTGCTGAGGAACGGCGCCATGGTGGACGCCAGAGCCAGGGTGAGACACATTATCACACACTACACACAACTCACCACTCCACTCCCAC